>NW_015150876.1:296252-388412 GCF_000732505.1 Cyprinodon variegatus | reverse complement strand
TATATATATATATCAGCAAATCTATTTGAATATGGCTAGCTTCACTGAAAATTCAGGTGAATTAAAAAGAAGCACAGCCTTTTGCTTAACATTTTAGGCACCAGCCTTATTTATTTTCAGTAGCTCAGCTATAAGTAATAGGAAGGTAAGACAAAAGTCTGTACATTTGCATAAAATAAAGCTCAGACCCTCCAAGAGAAGCTAAAACTCCAGGGAATGTTAACTCTACTTCAGGCATGATAAGAAATCCTTGGGTTCTTTGTCATCCTCATAATTTGCCTTTTTTGTCTTCCATTGAAGAACACTTACACACTCACATAGACACAAAGGTGCATTATTTCAAACCCCAATGTCCTGGGGAAATGAATGGTGGTGGTGGTCTGACAACTGGATCATAGGGGGAGAAGCAGCCCAGCGCTTCAGTCCATTAGGCTATAACAGGTGCTGCTTTCCACTGCCTGCTTCTATTAATTATCAACTATGTGCTGCAGGAAACAGTTTATGCAGGGATTCACATCAGACAGCCTACCCATCACAGCAGGCGCCAGACCCAGAGGGTATAGCTACCCCTGGGCCATGGGGGGGTGAGCAACATTTTATGTTCTACTTCACTGTTTTATTTGACAGGTATGAAGAGGAAATGCATGGACATTGCTGTTCCACCAACAGGCCTGTCGTAGGACAAAGTTTTCACAAAGTTGAATTATTCTCAGCAGAATATTATTTTCTTAAAGGGTTTGCCACCATTGCTCTGCTCTTGTTTGCATCATTGTCAATAAGTAAAATGTATAATAAGAATCTGTATTCAGGGGATTTTAATCCTTTCTTAAGAAATAGAGCTGCAACAAAAAAGGAATATACACACTTGGATATTAGATATTTTAAACACGCACCCACAAAAATGCATTTGTGTATTATGCAAGTGTAAACATATAAGCAGGTTAATATAACAATTATACCTGGAAGAACACCCATCTTCAAACACATAACAAGCTTTCGTTCTCCCTCTCGACATCTCTGTTTCACTTTTTTATATCTTTCCTTTACTGCTTCTCATGGCCCAGTGGGGCTTGGTACATCAGTTCATTGACACATTTTCTTCTGGTCGGCGGTCTCTAAGGAGTCTCCTTTTTCTTGTGACCTTCCCTCCCCCCTTTTACTGTGTGAGTCTCAAGCGTCTGGTCACTCTTCATCCCTCGCTCTGCTTGCTTTTGTTCTGGTAAAAAGATTTCGAGAGGACGCGCAACGAAGCGCACAAAGACAGATGAATCACAGGACATTTCATTGCTTTCACTGCTGTTTTTCAAGTAAAGGATAGTAGTGTTTCTACTAAACCATCTTTCCATCCCTCCTCCTTTACTTACGTCTATTTAACCATACTTTTCTGTTCAACAATAAACAACCCCACCCTGACCTGCCTTTGAATTGTACCTGCTTGATTTCTCAATTTGTTTTCCAGTTCCAATCCTACTTTTTTCTCCTCTTCATGACATCTTGCTTTATCTCCATTAATAATTGAAATGTTTTTGAATGGCTGAAAATAAATATTCCTCAGCCAATCAAAGATGGACTCAGAGGCATTCCATCAGCTGTTTTTTTTAACCAAAGGTAAAGAGTTTATGAGTCAAATTAAACAAGAAATTATTTTTTGCTTATATTACAAAGAAAGATTAGATAAATTATTTAAGTGGCACTAATAGTAGCAAATGTAAATAAAATATAAAATTGCCCTGTTTTTGATCAGTAAAGGAAACCACTCCTTCAACAAAACACTTTTTCTTAGAGATAAAGAGAAAGATTTAAAATGCAAACAGGGGTTTAGTGACAGTAGAACTCAGTCATAAAGAGAACACCCTTAAAGACAACTGAACACAGACAAATAAGCTTATTAGCTGTATATGCAAATTAATTTGTTATTTGAAGACGACATTTCTATGTTAATTGATACAGAGATTGACTGCAGATTAATCATATATGTTATACTCTGAGTGTGGAATAATCTACTGTGATGATGAAGATAAAAAGATAAAGATAACAATTAGATGCCTTTATATATTTCTTTCTCATTTGAATGATCTGAAATATAGCGCTGACCCAAATTAGAAATTGAAGAAACCTTATCCTGATAAGACTAAATAGTTCCTTTTAAAATAAGCATGAAAGCTAAAGATCGGGGGGGGGGTTGAGAACATGGGTTTATAAGCAGCACTGAATGCTGTAAGCGCTGCAGGTTTCACCCTCTCTCCTTCTCTCATCCCTATTGTCTTTTGGCCTTCTGACCTGTGCAGATCTCACGTTCCTGACTATTCTCTCAGCAAGCAGCCGATCGATAGATGGCTCTGACTCCACCCTGACTCAATAACCTTTCATGCACATCCTCTTCCTCTGAGGATGGAGTGTTCTTGTACATGTCTGAGTATGTGTTCCAGTAGGGAATGGCAATGGCTCTGCATGTTCAAGATTGTGCTTGCAAGGCATGGTTTGGGGGTTTTTGGCAAAGCTTTTTATGTGTGTGTATGTGTGTTTGTCTGCCAGTTTCAGTCTCTCACCCCAGGGCCTAGAAGTCACAGCAGTGAGAAAACAGATTGATTTCTCCCCTCCTATGCACAAACAATTAACTATACAGAGCTCAATTAGACACACGCAGGAGACGCCTCCAGACTAGCCTTTGCCTTGACCCATGATCTGTATCTTGCAAACCAACCTACCATATAGTACTTTATTAATCCAAGGAAAAGCTTTAAAGATGGGGACAGGGACTTGAGTTACCGCACTGACATTACAAAGGTGTTTATTTTCTGTTCATTAACAAAATTAGTTCCCCATATCGTTCATTGCTTCTTACTAGGATACTGTCCGTGCACAAAATGTGGCAGGTTTATCTTTAATGATATCCATGGTGTGCAGTTTCATTACCACTGACTGTTCACACATGGCTCCACAGCTTGTGTCGCTAGCTGAGTAAGCAGACTTAGGATGCTAATTTAAAAGCTGGGGAATTCCAGTCAAGCGTGGAACTTTCTGTATTAGCTGCCCTTACGTCCACCTTGGGGAGCCATATTCAAGTAACACATGTTGATCATCCAGTAAAGGACAAACAAGGTTGTCATCCCCCCGTCAGCTTTCTGTCACTTCTCGTTTTTCGATGTGCAACACTTCAGTGAGCATTGTCTTTTTCCAAATCTCTCCCCCCGTTTCCTGAGTCAAGACATTTGTCAGAATCTCAGTTGTATCCTTCTCCTGCTTCAGCAAACCTTACTCTGGATCTCTGCTTATTATGAGTGTAGGCAATAAAAGAGCCCAAAAAATTTCATTTTTTTAATGTACACAATAACTTACATGTATTGTTATATAATATAATTTTAGTATATATGTGATTGTTTTGTAAAGGCCTCGGATGTTTGGTAAAAATCATTAGTGAAAAAAGCATCATGCATCATGAAGACCAAAGAACATACTTGACAGGTCAGGGATGATGTTCCCATTGATTATATGAAAAATACTTCAAGCATTAAATATTTCATGGATGACTGTTCAACCCGTCCCCAGAAAAGAAGACAAGAAAAGCATCCATCACAATGGCAGCCACGAGGTTGATGGTATCTCTTGAAGACTTACAGAGATCCACCGCTTCGGTGGCAAAACTATTAGTCATGCAATCCACAAATCAGGGCTGGATATGGATGAGTGGCAAGAAGGCCATTGTTGAAAGTCAGACAACAGAAGCCCTGTTTTCTAGTTTGCCACATGCCATGTAGGATCTATATAATATGCATGTAATGATTTTTTTCTCATCAGAGGAGACTAAACTTTACAATATAACCGATTAAAAATGCTGTCATAAAATTAAGCTCATACTCAGAAGGCACCGTTTGCCTCGTGAAACACCCAGATAGCATCATCATAATGTTGGAATGCTTTTCGCCAGCAGGGACTGGCAACTGGTACAAGATTTAAAAATATATATCAAGCTAAAGAAAGGGCATTTCTAAAAAGAAGAAAACTGCCGGAGGCAAGACAAGCCCTAAACATGTTCACCTTTAATTGTGATGATTTTTAACATGTAGACAGAGCACAGTGATTGTTTTTTTTTAATCAATGCATATTCATATATCAAAATATACAAGTCAAGGTTTAGACATCGAATACCAATAAGAATACATGGTAAGACTCATCTTTACAGATATAATCCATCTCATCTGACTGAATGTGAGATGATTTAAAAAAGAACAGCTAACATTTTTAGCTTTTAAATGAACAGATTTTATAGAGACGCCCCCAAATCCTTGCAGCAGTTAATTTGGCAAGAATCAGAAACAAGTTTATTGACAAGTAGGTTTGCACTTAGAAGGAATTTGGTGGTGAAAGGTGGTTCAACCAAGTATGGATTCAGGGAGTTAAAACAAATGCAATCCACATTCTAAGAATCTGCTAAATATAGCAGAAATCTACATGTGTCCATGTATTATTGCTAGCTTTACAATGTATTGCAGTTCAATGAGTATAATTAAGAATCAGCTTATTTTCCAAGTTTGTGCTCACAAATAAGGCAGTTATGTTTCCTTACAGTACAACAAGTCACAATATCTTAAAGTATTAAATCAAATTGTTCAAATAGAATTTTTAGAGCTACGATGATCTATGGACATCTGAAATTATTCCAAGCACGAACAATCCAAATAAGGACTGCATGTGTTTTAAATGTTTCTGAATTATGCTGCAAATGAAAAAGGGTTAGCCAAAAAGACTACAACCCAGACAGTTCATTGAACTAAGTGTACAAAAGGGCTTTTGACATTCCAGATCATCTCACACTTTCATCTGGAAGCTGAAACAACACAAAATCAACAAGGTGATATTGTTGGCATTGTCTTTTGCAAAACATACAATTAATTTACACACACCCAGTGACATGAGCTTACATTCTTACCCCTGTTTAATCTCATTGTAAGACCTTTACATGCATCCATCTTTGAAAAATTACCTAAATTTTTAAATACTCTTTTCTTCTTGATTTTTCCTCTTCTTCCTAATTTTGAATCTTCCGAACAACAGTTTACAAACATATATCTTTTGCAATACAGTGTCTCAACCTATAAGTATATTCATATATGCAAACACAGCAAAAACATTTTAAGGTAATGTGGATTACACTGCCTGCATACCTGATTTTGTAGAGCTAGCTGGTCCACTGATCAGATAAATACCAGGAGAAACTCCTTGTGGTATTTCCATGAAACAGCATGATTATTACATGGATTTGCAATAAAATCACAATTCAGTTTAAAGCATTTTTTTTGTAGCCATACAACTCACTTGTATGATAAAGGCCTAGAAAGAAAGAATTTCAAGCTGCGGAGATATTAAGTTCAACGAGACGCCCCTAAGCCATTCTCTCCCATTTCCCCCTCTAATGCCCTACAGTACATTGGGTATTTTAGTTGTGACAAGCGTTCTCATTTGACTTCCTTCTTTCCGTCACCCAGCTATGTGCCCTCCCTCTGGCCTACGAACTGCAAGTGCGGGGAAAGCTGGGAACACTTCGACTGTGGTTATGGGTCACAGTGACTCACTGAGAACGACCGAACTGACATGCACTCTTGCAGACTGTTTAAAGTCACTCAGATGGAGCCTTAAAATATTCATCGCGCTGAAATTAACAGAGCTGTCAATCATGCTTGAACTTGCAACAGTACATTGTCCTTGTGCCCCAACTGTGTGGGTTATAATATCTCCACCATCTGCCTGATGGGAAAAAAAGACCAAAATGCCACATTTCCCCACAGGACATTTACACTACACACACAGAAAGCAAATATTATGGATATGAGGCCGGGAAATCTACGAATAGGAAATAGGTTGTATACATGGCAAAAAAGGGCTACATGTCAGAGAGCAGGTACAAATACAACACTTCCCTATTCTACACAAGTCACAAGGACCTTGTTTCAGTTACTCAGCATTCGGGTCTCAACTATCCTGCAAGTCAAAACCCACTGACACTAACATAGGCACGTACCTCGGTCAGATGCAGTTTCACCAACACAAGAGTCTGATGTGATTCATGGCATTTAGTTGTCCAAGCTGCCATGAGACTCAGATCTCTTTTTGTAATGTCATCACAGTCAGGGCCCTGATTGGTCACCAGATGGCTGCCCTGATTGGACTCTGGCCCAAACTGTGAAGACTGAATCACTGGCTCAGTGCTACTCTGGATGCTGATCCAGCCCACCTGCACTGCCAGCAAACACGCACAGCACATAAGACACAGCTCTTGCAGTTGTGGGTATGTATACAGGAGGAAGTTTAAAGCTATAAAGCTTGTATAAATCATGTTCAATTAAATATGTCCATTCATAAAAAGGAGTAACTTAACTGCCAACATATACACATTCCACCACTCAAGTTCCTCTTTACTCTTATAATGTCTTGTCAATTGATTTTAAGGTACACCTTTTTTGAAGATTATGGCCCTTTAAAATCTAAGTGCCCTTGTTTAACTTAACTTAAATGACTTTCCCTCTTTGCTTTGTGTGTTAGGCCCTATTTCAAGAATTCTGAGCACTGTCCTGGGAGACATAAAATGTACGGTAAAGCAAGGGCATTCAGAGAGAGTGCAAGATACTGGCTGGGCTATCTGTCCATCTCTAAGTGTATCTAAGCATTTACAAATGCATCTATTTGCAGCTATTGTCCTTGTTACGCTTCATGAAGTGATCAGTAATCCTTAAGTGTTGGAATTCTCTTTTAAATACAGCATAATTGTGTGATAGCTTCAATTAGAGCCTGGGGAGGCAGCCTTAAGCCTCTCTGGTTGAGACATAAAAGCAGAACTCCATTTATTTCATTCCCATAGGAATGCCTGCCACATACTTCACTTAAGATACCGCTGGCACACATTTGCACACCAAACATGATGCCCCTGGGACAATGAAGGGTATTTTGTACCATCTAACCACATAACAACACTTTCACTTACTTCTAGTATCCCAGTTTATTAACTTTTATTAAGTGTTGTACTGTAAATAGTTAATCCAGCACAGTAAGATCTCAAGGGTGCCCATCTTTGTTTGATGAGACATATTCTGTTTTCTATTTGCACTTCTTTGTTGCATTGGCAGAGTGATCAAACACTTGCATCTGCAGCTTCTACAAACCCTCCAGAATTGAAGGATGTAGAAGCATAACCTCCCCACAAGCCCAAAGAAATAGATGCACAACATTTGGCAGTTGGACAGACTCTCTCCTGCACCTGTGTCTCCTTGGGCAGAACAGTGTTTAGCTGAGGCCGCCTGCTGCCCCAGGGACAATGAGAGAGAGTGGAAGGATAGACCGAGGATTTGAGAGGAAGACTTGGACGTCACTCTCCACCTTTTCTGCCAGTGTCACGGGTAGAGCTTACTAAATGTCTGCTTCCTGGCTTTGACAGACAGCTGTTTGGTAAGCTGCCTTTGGGTCACATCCACAAAAACATACTGTATAGTCATGAATGTGAAGAGGAACACACTGCAAATCTTGCCCAACATGGCCCTCGTCTCATTTTCGCCTAAATGTAGATGAAAAGGACACCACATAAAAGAATGATGTTTTCATGATGGTAAAAGGACTGGTTTTTATTATTGTGAATATCAAAATATAAAAAGAAACAGGCTAAGCCCTGCGTAATACTCATTCTCCCAATGTTGTCTCTACAACATTTCAAGCTATGCCATGTAAAGAGCGGCTATCCCTCCTGGTGTCAAACACGCTCTCACTCTCTCCTCAGATATTAAGAAAGCTGTTGATCACACCTGTTTCCGCCTCATCTGTGGATTTGGGAGTCACAATGAAGGGAATAGCTCTGAATGTGTTATCTGCTAGGGAGCTGTGACGCTGTGTTTCTATGGCAACCCTCCACCCAGTGTTACATTCATTTTGCGGTCTTTTTTCAAAGTCCTCTTTTTAAACACCTAAGTAAAATGGCCAATAATCTCTAAGAACTCAAACTTAACAGCAAGCCAAATCAAGGGTGAATACGTCAAAAATAGAACAAACCCACCCCCATCCCATAGAGGCACCTTGCATTGTGTTATTTTTGTGTTTTTTCCCAAAATTTCACAACTTAGCTGTTAAGTATAACAATGACTTTGATGATAGTCCTGGGCTCCTCAAAACCCATGTTTAGAGGAGATTATTCACAAAACAAGAATAATTTCATGTATCTGCTCTTCTATGACTAACAGCTATGTTTACCTAATTATGCACAAAAAAGGCATTCATCAGGGTGGCATTTGTTTATGCCTGTTTCCTCTTGAATAAACGCACAAAAGAGCCCATGATGAGACAGTAACAACCCTCCCTTTGGAGAACTGCAGGTTCCTGGTGACAAATTGCGGCTCTGATCAATACACCACATATTGATTCCCTTCTGAAGATCAGTCTCTTCCTCTTGTCAACATCATTATAACAACAAAATGTAATAATGAGCTATTTTGCTCCCTTTATTTTAGCACACAGACGAAACCAGATATTTAATCATAACATTTTTTTCTCATTGCCTGATTTTAAATCATATAACGATTTCAATTAAAATTTAAAACTGCATCGCAGCAGAAGTAGGGTCTTTTTTTAGATAAAAGAGAATGAGAGGCTATAAAGGATTCCGGGGTAAAGCCAATTCAAGGCCACCTTGCTCACACACCTTTTAAGCTATGCCTACAAATTACCTAATGAACTGAGAGCAGAGCTTTTTAAGGTTCTTTCTGAAACATATACTTAGTCGTCTTCAAGCTGCTTGGTAACCAATGTATGATTGGTCACTGTCCATTTAAGATGACCAATTTGCACACATCTCTCCATAAGCCTTTTTTTCATGAAACAATCTATCTTGTAAAGTGCCTTAAAGTCCCTCTTGCAGCAAAGCACCCACCAAACATGATGCTGCAGTCATTGTAGGGTAAAGTTTAGAAGGGTGTTTTCATGCTTGCAAGCTTACAACTTTTTCCTCCGAATGTGAACATAATTATTAGGACCTAACAATTCAATGTCAATTCTTTAAGACCAAAGCACAAAAAGTGCATATCATTGTGTTTGCAAACTGTAATCTGACTTTTTATCTCTCTTTTCCATTCCCTTCTCCTTTCCCTTCCCCTTTCTCTCTTTCTCTCTCTGTCTCCCTCTCTCTCTCGAATTATACTTACTTCATTAGATCTAATTAGATCATAATTTGTGCAAAACACCAAAAAGGTATCTAAGGCCAAATGGATGACGGAAAAGGTAAAAGACTCGATGCTGGGTCTGTGAAAGTAAAATGAATGTCAGTCCGCACAAGGGAGAAATGGAGAGCAGTAGAAGTAAAGAAGGGTTGAGAGGGGATGTTGGAGAATGTACACCAGGCATATCACTCTCCTCCTCTTTCCTTTAGGCTCTGGGGCTTTGCAAAAGAGAAACGAGGGAGTGAGAGAATATGAGATTCAGAGATGTGAGTGTGGACACTCTCTTAGGCTACAGAGGGTCTGAGGGGGTGTCTGGGTGCAGCTCAGTAGAGACAATTACCATACCAACTCTATTTCTTTTCCTTTTCTTACAATTCCAGCACTGCACAGAGGCAAAGAAACACTGACATTCTGAGGATGTAGAATAGACAGTAATGGAGACATGAGGATTAAAGACAAGGGAGACAGCAACACAGAGGGGAGTCTGATGGGAAAAGACAAAGAGGAGGAGAAATTGGGAGGGCTGAACAGCGAATGAGTGCATAAAAGAGTTGTAATTTGCCTAATGAATGACGAGACTGACAGATAGTGGAAAATAAGTATGTTGAGAAGAGGAGAAATGAGCAAATTTGAAGGAGAAAAAGAGCTCAAACACACAATGAAAGGTCAGAGATGCAACTGAAGAAGGAGGAGGAAAAAATGTGAATAAACTAAATTTGAACTCAGGAGAAACCTGAAAAGGACATACCTGGAAGGTATAGCAATGTGGCAACATAAGACTAAGGTGGAGCTGATGAAGATGGAAGAAGGGTTAGGAGAGTGGTCTTTAATCAAAATGTTTTCCAATTAATTTTACAATTAAGGCACTGCTCATTAGCTTTGGCACACACAAGAGAGGGTGCTGCAGCGTTGCTTATGCCATTAATATAATGATGACAGATTGGTCCTCCTATGGGACTGCTCAACTCTGTGGCAGCTGGGTCCTCCGAACAACATCACCTGACAGGCATGACATCACCTAACCCCACTCAATATGGCTGCCAGTGGGACTAGATGAATCGCCACTACACAACAGCTTCAGAAACACATCCACAAGCAAAGGGGAATGAGCTGTTAGCAATAATGAAGTAACCCACCTTTAGAGAATCTCTTTTCTCTTTTTATATGTTTAATACAGTAGCATGGTCGAGCATGGTGTCTTCCAGGAAATCTATCAATTCCACACCAGGAATTGCAAACATAAACTCACACATACATGTATCTCACACTCTACTGGATCCTTAGTCTCTTATACACTGTTGTCATGGAAACCCCATTAAGGAAGGACAGTGAGGCAACAACTCTGGTGAAATCAGCACGTGTCTCTTTTACCTCTCACTCGTTCTTTCACACACATTCACACACACCACCCTCTTCTTTCACTGCCAGCAGTTTCTATTTGTCTCCCTCCATTACTCTTTCTTCCTCACCCATTGTCCTCTTCTCCTTGCATCACCCTTGCTGAATCTCTCAGCCTGTATCCCTCCATTAACAAGCTCCCTTTTCATCTTCTTCTCAACTCATGCCACCCACTTCATAGGTGAATATAAATATGCCATCAAATACTCCATGTGTCTACATGTGATTTTTGCTTGGTCATCCTTAACACATTCTAAGGACATCCCTGCATGTCTTTTTCTGGTGTCTTTCTTAAGAAACCTTAAAGAAAGTATAAATCTAAGGCCAAGGCAAGGGTCTTTTTTCCTGTACCCTCTCTCAATTAAAGGGGAGATTTACAGGGGAGCCAGCCAGAGGGCACCCTGGGAGGACAGCTTTAATAAGGGATATGTGCTCCACGACCATACTTTCTCACCTTTCTTTTTTTGCAAGAAGATGGCTCACCACTTAGCAGCTATGGAGACGGGAGAGAGGAGAAACAGCTAATGTGATAACACCTTACTGTCAGTTTCCAAACTATTAAAAGGAAGCAACGACATGATGACTAATATTGGTTAAGCCAAGACACAAGGACAAAGACCACGTATTAATGAGATTAAAGAAAGAGAAGATTCTAAAAATACATAGAATGTGTCGACATTTTTGGCATAAAACTTTCATAAATTTCCAGACTTGCTGCAATTTTTGCACAAAAACCTAATTCCAGTAAAGAAAAAAATCAGGAAATGAGAAATCATCAAATAAAAGGCATTTGGGTGGATAAGCATGGAAAATACCTGGCAAATTTAATGTCTGGGTTTCCTTACACCTAACCCGGATACGTGGAAAACAATGAATCAAAGTTCATGGACCTCTCAGAATAGAATAAGCATGGGTTAAAACCACCCCTTAAGTGTCCAGATTTATATTTTCTGAAAGCTACTTTTAGAAGGACATTGCAATATGTAAAAAAAACTCAAATATTGGAAATGTGAGTAATGAATATGCATGATAATAAGGCCAATGCATAAACCAAGAGCCTCCATGCTAACCATATCATTATCCAATAAAACACATTTTGGATGTATGGCAGAGTGCAAAATACGGGAGGGTCCAGGGGGGGGTCGAGCACCCCTATTAACCCATGAGATCCACTGAAAGCCTCAAAGGCAAAATTTAAAGGGGGTCTTAAATTGTGTCAAAAAAATTAAAAATAAAATATTTTTTGTCACTAAGGGTCACTAAAATGTTTTTAAGCTCAACATGTCCAGTAATAAAATTCAAAACCTTTATTCAAAAATATGTTCTGTTTTTTGCGAAGTGGAGCCAGCCTATCCTGTTCGCGTATGTAAATTAGTCATGTGCTTTTCCGCAGTTAATAACACGGGCAACGTGGAACAGATTGCGTGAAGACAGCAGGTCTTCACTCCTGTTTGTGGACCTCAACGGACCTCCTCTGGACAAATCGACCCATTTCCATTCGTCAGAAACTGGATTAAAGCAGGACATCTACATGCATGAAAGAGAGAGACAGACAGACAGACAGAGATAGAGACAGACAGACAGACAGAGATAGAGACAGACAGACAGACAGTCTTTGTGCATGTGTGTGTTTTCATAGAGTGACTGTCTGTTCAGGCTCTTGCCCGCTCCACCAGATTCACAGAAAGCTTCATCCACCAAGCTGTCAGGAAGCTGAGCCCCCCTCAAAAAAAAATAAAAAATCACTCCGGACAAACTGTCTCCAGCACTACTATTAATACTATATTTATTTACTGTTCTTTTGCACTGTAACTGTTACCAATGCTATATCTTACATAATTGGTAATAATAATAATAATAATTTTTCTGCTGCTATTACCATCTGCCTTTTTGCACTAGCATATTTTATATTATTGTACATTTTATTTTTTATTGTGAAATTGAATGTTTAAATTTTAGTATTAGGAACTGATCTTATCTGTTTTGCCTGTGCACTTTATTTGTTTCAGTGTTGGTGAATTAGAAACGTCCTCTCGAGTCCTTGTATGTCTGGTGAATGTGAAGAATTGACATTAAAGCTGACTTTGACTTTGACATTGCAATGTTATAGGCCTGCATATTGAGAAAATTTTGATCGGTATTGAGCAACAATCAGGAGATGGGGACCCCCCAAATATTGACAGGTATTTCGCACACTGATGTATGGGAATATTAGATTTGCAAAACGGACACATATCCAATATCTCAGGAAACTGCAGGATTCTACTGAGTCATTATGGAACAAAAACTTCACAGAAATATTTCAGGAATTTGGGGGCATTCCTATTTTGATATAGTGGCACTGGCAAGGTGGTTACATCAAAGTATGCCTATAAAACTGGCTGGTGGGTGCAGTTTACAAAACGCTGTCTGGTTCAATAAAAAAGTCAAAGCCACTTTAATTTGACGGTAAGCTTTAAAGAATAATGGCTATAGTTTAGAAACCATGCCAGTTCAGATCAGATTGCTATAGAGTCACTACCATCCTCCTTTGTACTTATTGCTGTTGAGCTTGTCCCTGTGGGCCACTTGTTTGCCACAAGTCAGAGCATCAAGCTGTAACCCTCACCCTTCTTGATCCACTCCAACCCACTTGATGAGCTAGATAACACAGTATGGTGGAAAGCACACCCGGGGTGCCCCCCAGAGAAATAATCTGCAGACACAACGACTGAATATAGGGGGTAAACAGCTGGGTCCCAGGCTACAAATGTCCCTGAACGATGACACAGGAAGCTGAAGATGGACGAAAAATCAGAGCTTGAAAAATCTAAAGGAACTCCAGCAATAGATTAAGTAGGTAGAATATGCTAGGATAAACAGGGCAGAAAAAAAGGAGAGAGAAAGAAGAGGGTAGTTAGATGTGACATAATAGAAAAGGGAGAGAAACATGCAGCTCCTCCACACGGATGTTTTATCAGCCTGCTAAGAGATGTTGCAGAACCTCTCTTACAGAGGAAGATGCATCTGAAATCATGTGACGTCCCATAATATTTGCAAACTCAGAAAAGCCCCGAAAACATTTTTGTCCTTGATAGTCTTTGCATAAAATGGCCAGAAGGTGAGTTGATGTATAGCTTTAGGATATTTTTGTGTGCATATTAGTAGGCTGGTGCCAGTGCTCAGACTTATGTGAGGAGAGCAAGTGGTAAATGAAGGGATGATGAAAAAAAAAAGAAAAAAGGGTTTATATATAGCCCCACACACCATCAGCTGGGAGTCAACCTGACTTTTAAAAGCAATGCCTAATACTAAGTGCTTACTGTTCATGTGCACAGAGTACTTGACTCCAGGCACAGATATGATGTTCAGGCCAGCAGCATCTACAGCATGAGAATTACCTCTCAAAATGGAGGGAATAGAAAGCTCTGTTGTAGCATGGCTGTTATGAATTTTTGAAGCAGCCATATCGCTAGGCTCCTGGTTGTTGCTCAAGAGGAAAAAATGGGTGCAGGCATAACAAGTGTTCAGTAATACAGGGAGGACGACTTGGTGTGGGGGGTGGTGGGCAGCATTGGAGGCAGAGGCAGCGGTCCATCCTGAGGCTGGCAGCAGGCGGTTCAGTCAATGAAAGCAAGGCAGGTCATGTGTGGGTGGGAAGGCGGGACTCTCCTGCTGCTGAGACAGATGCCATGGTTGTTAGGCTTAATTTCTTCTGCCAAGCACCACCCAGCACTGGCCAAAAACAAACTCAAATGGTTGTGACCAGTGTGTGTGTGTGTGTGTGTGTTTGTGTGTCTATCTATGAGACTGTGTGTCAGAAAAGAAAGAGCACTGTTTAATTCGGTATCAGCCTGTAACAGGAACACACAAGCAGAGAAGTAATCGTTTACTGTTCAATCCCGACCACCTTCCTCCCTCTGTTCTCTGAGGCGCTTTCTTAGTCCTATCTCCATTTCTCAACATCAATCTTCCTGCCTCTTTCTATTCGCTTTCTGTCTCTCCCTTTCCATCTTTCTCTCTGCAGCAACTCTGGGTCCTACTGCAGTGAAAAAAGACAAACTGGATGGGGGGCACGAAGACAGAATGAGAGAAACAGAAGTGAGCGATATAGAAAGAGCAGTTCGGTACTTGGCTCAGTGTTGCATTATTGTCTTTGACTGATCTGATCTGAGCAGATTACAGGAATGCAAGGCTCACAAATCACAGTTTTGCCTCTTCAGCCTCCCACCACGTCAGCTGAATGCATAAACAATACAAATGCTAATGCACACACATGCAAAATGCACATCCTAACTTGAGGTGGCATCCGCACCTGTGCTCCTTCTATTGTTACTCTTACTATTTGCCCTTAACCCTTGTGTGCATCCAGAGAAGGGGCTTCAGCAAAACAAAATTACCTGTCGACAAACAATTAGTTTAATTAGTGTTGAAGCTAAAAGAGATTTAAATGCCTATAAAGGTCTTGTTTGCCGATATGATAATAAAATATGTATTTCCTGTAGGTTTTACTCAGCCAATAACTACTGAACAATACAGAAAAATCACTTAAATTGTATTATTTTCATCTACCTAAGTTGACACACACCTTTGCATGGCATTCAACACACATGCACTTTAATCTGCTCCCCAAAATGTTGGCAACTTAGCAACTGTATTTTCAGCAAGTTCTCATTTTGAAAAAGCTACTAGTGATAAATCTAGCATCTTTTACTAGTGCTTTTGGTGACTTATTTTAAATCACCTATTAGTATTCTCATCTTGGTCTCTTGCCTAAACAGAGATCCCCCCCCACATGAGACTGAATCCTCACACATCAGTCACATCCTTTCTTGACAGCCAATAGACACTATACAGCACTGTACTGAGCAGTAGTTTACCTGAAGTCTGCTTTCAGTGACATTAAACAGGGTGTCTGAAAAATAGCCTTTGGGAGTCTGTTTATTCCAAGAGGCAAAAGCCAACATATTGTTTGGAGGTATTTTGCCTAAGAGGCAGATGAGCAGGAAAAGCCAAAGGATTTGGCTAAGCCCTAATGCAAGCTGTGCTACAGAGTGGCGTCTCGAAGGCCGAGGTGCTCTAAATACCCAGCAACACATCCTTTGAACCCCTGATAGCCTAAATAAAACTTAATGTATGACCCAATACATAACTAATACAAAACTCTAAAAAGGAGATGATGCCATTTGTTATAAACTCATAAAGACTTGATGCATATTTTTTACATTAAGAAATTGTATTCATTGCTAAAAGTAATTTAAGATTATGAAAGTTAAACATTCATTTGACAGAACTTTTATCATCCTACTCTGTCAGCCATATTTCATCACCAATGGAAATCTGAGGAGAATTTCACAGAAACAAAAACTGATCATGGCTAACACTAAATACATTTGTGTTAGCCCTCCTCACATAGACTTGTGGAGATGGGTACCCCAGTGACCCTCATGGACAGGAGGTAAAAAATAGATTAACACTTCCAGAGCATGCTAACTTGCACACTGTATTGTTGTAAGGGAATAAAGCACTTCTACATATGTTTTTGTTTTTTTTAAATAAAGTATGGATTAACTTAATACTTAAAGTTTTGCTGTTATTGAGACGATTAAAATACTGTAATGTTATTAATGATTCAGTTTTGCTCACCTTTATGAGAAGGAACCGCGAAGGAATGCATTTGAAAATCATTCACAGAATATAAAAAAAGTTACAATTTTATTTGTCAATGGTGACTATGATGATTTAGTACGGTCCCAGCACAAATTACTCAAATATTTATTCAAAAACTGAACATGGTGAACAGAGGGAATACCAGCAGAGGAAAAAACTAGAGTCCACAGTATTATTCTTTGGAATTCCACATGCTTTTGAAAACCAAAACACTTCCAGGCACATACCTCTCAATTGTCAAGGACAAACACATAAAACATATGTGTCTTTCCAGGGCATGATAAAATTGAAAAACATCATAGAAACATTCAAACTCTACATTACTTATACATGCACACATACACACACACACACACACACACAGTCGGGTTTCACTATTCCAGTGGGTACTTTCCAATGACTTCCATGCATTTCTAACCCATTTTTAACAGCCTAACCGTGACCCTTACTTTAAACCTAACCATTAACGGTTCATACCTTATTGGGTCTTTCCATTGACTTAAGTTAGTTTCCTATTCATTTCCATGGCCTAACCTAAACCCTTACCCAAAGGAAGGCATGCACAAAGTTGGCCCTCAAGGGTCTCCCTCCTGCTGGTTTTAGAGGTTTTCCTGCTTCGGCACAGCTGATTCTGATGATTGCATTACAGTAAAAGGCTGTTGATCAGCTATCAATTGAAATCAGCTGTGTTAAAGCAGGGAAACCTGCAGGACAGTGGTCCCAAGGACCGACTTTGGGCAGGTTTGCCCTAAGCCTGACATTACCAGTGCATACTTAAACCTAACCTAAATGCTACTCTTATTCCTAAACTTAGAAGAGAACATTTCCTCAAGGGGAAAAGTTGACTGGTTCCCAAACGTACCTGTAAGTCTCCACAATGTAGTATATTCCTGGGAAACTAGCCTCACTCTGTCCCCACAAGGTAACAAATCCACAGCAACCCCCACACACAAACACACGCACACAACCTCCACTGTATTCATTTCAGCTGCAGCAACGGCAGGTTTTAGGATGCCGATCCATAAACATCGATTCACACTTCAACAGCTCTTATTCATTTATCTATTTACTCATTCATTCGCTTATAAGTTTCATATGAAAAAAGTTACAGCTGTGATGGCTGAACTGTGGTCATTGATTGACCTGGGAAGGATTTTCATTGTTATTTATTATTAACTCAGAGGACTTTAAAATTTCCTTTACTTCACAATGAAGGCCACACTTATTTTTCCATCAATCAAAAAAAAGTCTCCATCTCCTGCTGTATAATAGACTGAGGTATTGATGTTTTCCAGCCGTGCTGGAACTTCGGGTTGTCAGTGTTAGTCTTTCTTTAATAAATCTAACCAGACATGGAAACCAACTGATTAAAAAGTTTAGAAATAAGTATTGTAGTTTAACATGCATGTCACATTCTGGGGTCACAATTGCAAAGAACAATAGTAGTACTTCTCTCTTATTTTCTTATACAAATAGAAAAACACACATTCATCACACACACAATGGTAGAAGCCCAAGCCAGTCATGCTGTCTGGGTGGTAGACAGGCGACAATGGTGAAAATTAAATTCTATTTAAGGCTAATTCCATTTCCAACCTCTGCTGAGTCTCATTGCTATTGTGACACTCTAAGAAATCTGTCTAAACTGCTCCTTTGCGGGAATTGATGGTGAAACACGATACAGCATAAATAATGGAGCTTGATCACCAAGAGACAGGCCCTGAAGGAGACTACAACAGGGTCAAACATGAATGCTGCAGTCTAAGATGGTAAAGAGGCCAGGAGACAAAGCAACAGCAAGGTAAGAGAGACAAGCAGGCAGCAAAAAGTGAAAGGGCCTTAGAAAGGGATGACACTGAACAGTGTTTGTGCATTCATGGCATGCAAATTTTTTTGACATATCATGGGAGGCATTGTTTTCCTGTTAATATTACTCAAGGGGGTGCATCAGGGTTAGCTATAGCACATTCTGCACTGGACAGAAAAGACTCATCTCTAAGGTTTTCACCTAATCGAAAAGTGTGTCAAACCGTTACACAAAAATATTTTTTATGAACACTTACTGGTTCTCAAAGTGTATCAGACTTTTAAGTTAGATTTTTCTTCCACTCCTTTAGAAAATTGCAAGTCATTACATGGTACAGTCTGAAAAAAAAACACAATCTTTAGTCACTGTCCTCAGCTACATGTGGCAGGCTAGACTAGAAGATGCTTCATCTCAAGACAAAATCATTGTGCTATGATTGCATGGATGATGAAATGAGGTTTTTAAATGTAGAAGCATTTATAAGGCAAAGAGGCTAGAAAAAAAACATCTTGAAGACTCATTTCGAATGATGCAGTGAAGACAACAAATGACAGACATAAATATGCAAAACACCATCCACCCACTTTTCTTATTTACATTCATTTCACATAACTCAATATTCACATCCAATTTTAGTGTCAGTTCACGTCCAAGCAGGCACTCAGATACAACCACTTGTGAATGCAGTCCATATTCCCAGGTCAGCATGGTTAAAGCTGACACTTTCTGTCAACACACCCATCACTGACCCCCATTACTTACTCACTTAGTTTCTTCCATCATGCCTCACTCATTCATTCAGCAGCACACTCATAGCCGTACATTCCCCACACATTTTGCATTAACATTCACAGCTACACAGGAATCACTCACTTGTTTGCCTAGCAATTTGTTCATTTGCCAGGGCTTTCAGTTGTTCACAAAATTATTATGCATTAATCAGACATCTTTTCTGTGACCCATCTACTTACACTCTCATCCTATTCTCTGATCATTGTCACTCCTTCTCAGTAATATCCACGAGCTCATTTTGCTTCTTGCCCTTTAGTCTCTGTTACACACTATCTTTCCCTGCTTTTTCCTCTTTAGCCTGTCTCTGTCAAACACTTTTCATCCAGTCTGTGCCACCCACTAATTAACCCTCTGTTGACACTGTCCCTCACCTCTCTGTTCACCCTCCATAATTCTCTCCAGCCAAGATTTCTCCATCCCTTTCTGTATAGATTTCTTCCTTTCCAAAGTAAGACTTAAGGGCCCCTTTAAGTGCTAATCAGGTTGTCATCCATGCAGCCAAAATCTGAGGCTTGATAAATAAACGCTCGTTTCTGTTGGCTACCAGCTCTCAGTGTTTAAATAGGTGACACTGGAGTGCATTCTAAGCACACCAGATCGATGCCAGAACCCCTGGGGTCCTCTGAAATGGCGAACAGAGACAAGGCACAGCGCTCAATAATAATGCAAGGATAGGCTACTTGCTCCCCATTTCAAGAGCAGCTCTCCCTTGGCCAATACTTCATTCTATCACCTTTTTTTGTCCCTTTATCACAACAGGTAATTTTATCCCACCGGTTAGCTGAACTGCACAAATGAAAAGGCTTGAACCTGTTATTCTGGCACGTTACAGAGAAGGTTAAGCTGTTGTGCTGATGGAATCAGCAACCATTCTTATCAACTATTCCCAACAAGCCCACTCTCCACTTTCCATTTATCCCATCATATCCTACTATGGCCAATTTGCTGCTATACCAAATCTCTCTTTTGCAGTTAAACTGTTTAGCATCATCTGAAATGGCTCATCTCCAACCTAAATTGTTACCCTCAAGGCCTGCCACATCACCCAAAACTTGCTCTACATATTACTGAATGCAAAAAGATGGAAAAAGTATGGTCTAAACAGACATACTATTACTGACCCATGTCTAAAAGCACACGTATGTTATAGCTTCCCTCAGTGCCATACCTCATCCCATCTTTCGCCCCCTTAGATTCTCCATGAAAGCTCTACACCCTGCAATGACAGTATAAAGGTCCATATCTCCCTTTGTGGCTCTTTTCCCTCACTTTGATTTTCTGTCCGTCAAGGGGGCGTGGATTAGTGCTCTCTTGTTTATCTGGTCGTCAGTTTTATCTATCTATCGCTAAGCCATCCTGTGTGCAGTGGCAGATTCAGCACTGCATTAATCCCCTATCAGCCAGCCGGCCATCCATCACCCTGCTGTCTATCACGTCAGATCCATCATCTGCCCATCTGTCTCACACTGCCCATCCTTTGAGCTGATCTCCTCACAGAGCCGCACAGACTATTCACAGAGGGTGCACGGGACAGCGGGGCAGAAGAGAAATTAGAGATAAATGGAAACATAGAGAGAGAATAAGTGTTAGGATTACACAGTGCTCTTCCTCCTTCTCTCTCACTCAGGCTGGATCTTACTGAAAACCCTCTCTCCATATCAATATATGCTTATTAGATGTTTCACTTGTTTCTTTGTAATTTGTTTGTTTTCTTCACTTGCTAATTCTAACCATTGGGAAAACAGCCAGTAGAGAAAAAGATCGCTGCGAGGGACGAGGGTCATAAATCCCATATAAAACCCTGATGTTGTGAGAAACCCTTGCCCCTCCTTCATCGGCTATGTTGGAGCAGCGAAGGGATATTGTTTAAAGCCTCTGGCTTTAAAACAGCTCAATATCTGGGTTCATCTTGGGTCATTTGTATTTCCATCCATATCTGCTTGCATCAAAAGGTGAGTGAGTGTGGGCTCATGAGTAGGGGGGAGGTGAATGTAGGGCAAATGTAGGTACAGTTGCAAAGAATGAAAAGTCCACCAAGGCACTTGTAAGTGCATGGTGCAAGGGCAAGTAGCGTAAACAGGCACATATTAGAAGAACCAGTATGTACATAGACACATGGCTCCATCAACTGCAAATGGTAGGTGAGCAAACAGGCCTGTATGTGGGCAGAGAACCATGGCTATTTAGACTAGTCAACAAATAGTCAGGGAGAGCTGAGCAAATTGTTTTAAAGGCTAAGGGAAAAGGTTATGAGAGAGTGCAATGCATTTAGAGGATTATAAGAAATATATATATATATATATATATATATATATATATATATATATATTTTTTTTTTTTTTTTTTTACATTGAAGAGTTCTAACCAGCACAATTCAACATGATAAGCCTTTATGTTGTCAGCTGTGAAAATTAGACTGTAATTATGTAAATACGCTGATTTTTATCTAGCGCAAAGGTTGTAAAAATGTTGTGTTTCGCAACAGATCCCTGAATATTTGTACATATACATGAGATGAGGACCTCAAGTCAGAGCTATGGAAACATGTTATTATGGGAATTACAGTTGGGCTTGTTTAGCTGTGCATATCTACAGTAGTAGCCATTCAAAATTTCCCTACTTTCCTTGGTGGGCCCTTGGCTGGTTCCCTACAATTCCTTTTTAAAAATCAATCTTTGTAGTAAGATAAACTTTCTGTCATGATTTGTGGACATTAAGATCTAAAGAGAAGCGAAAGGGTGGAGTCAGAGTAAAAAAATATGCACGCCCAGGAGGTCAGTGGCTGGAAGTTGGAGGGGATTTTGCTGGGAGCTGCAGGGAAGTAGGCTACCATTTGGCTGGCTTTTGACTGGCTGCTACTGTAGATACAGCGATTTGTCTACCATTAGCCAAGGAGGGTGCCCCATAGTGTCAACAAGACCAACGCCCACCTCATACTCTCTTCATACTCTTTCACCAACACCAGCAGAAAAAAAGTGCAACCTTTAAAGATCAGGTTTGCATAGACAGATGCCGTGTCGATACCTAGCTGGCAACCACAGTTACAGTTGGCCTAGTTCAACATTAGGCTGGTTAAATCTCTTATCATGCTAACCTTCCCGGCAAGCTCAATTCTCAGGGTATTTGTCCATTTACATAAACACAAGAATCCATCTTGTCCCACTCCCGCCTCAACCGTTGGAGAAGCAACTATCACATCGGCATACTAAGGAGTAAGGCTGTGACGAAATGAAGGGAAGTTGATCCCAAAGCCAAACCAGAAGTCACATGGAAGAGCAAGAGGATGCACACATAGCTGCTGCTATCACATCGGGTTTGTGACTTTTATGATTTCCTCTTTTAAATAATTTACAATCAGGTCTTTCCTGTTGTAAATCAGTAGTATACATCAGCTGCAAAATATGGTGGAAAAATAAAAATTCCAAAAAATCAAGACATATAGGTATCTGGATAAAACATAAGATGCTTAAGACAAGGTTAATTCCTACTTCATTGTGTGGACTTTCAGGCTATTAGGTTGTGGCCATGACACTGTAAAAAGGCCATTAAGGTCATAAGTGTTAGGGTTTCTATGGTTTTACTGTTTTTCTGGTGTGAGTGAGTTTCCTGTCACAGAGAGGATCTTTGCTGGTGGCTGGGCCAACCATATGCTGCTGCACACCTGAGAAAATTTCTCATCAAGATGACTAATGTGTATATAAGGAGACAACGGATCATCTCTCTTTGCAAGATGATTACCCCTGATGGTACTCCAGCCAAAGATCTAAACCAGGAATCTTTGCTGTTGAAATTCGTCTTCTTGTGAATCTCTTTAATGTGGACTCTGTTATTTTTCCAGACAACAAGTGAAACTCAGTTTGTCTCCAATCTTCATGAAAAAAGGTCTCAACTGTGTGCAGCATTTCTCAGTCGTCATCACTTGCCTGCCTGCTCTCCAACACAAAGTCTCCTTTCAGTACCAGCGCTCTCGGATCTCTCTCACATTCTCCTTGACCTCTGGGGTACGGTCTGCAAAGCCCACTGAATCAAACCCCTACAGATCCGTGCTACCTGCCCTTCATCTCTCAAGTAAGCAAATCAATCAGTCATCAGTTGTCATCAACCAACAGCTTCCTGATCAGTCATCAGGGATCTCTGCATCCAGATTCTTGTTGCTTATGTAGATAAAACACAAAAACTCACTGGTTCTCCATCTGATTCTGCAAGTTGGTTTAAACACTACAAACCAACATGACAATAAGAGTCGCTGACCACCTCCATCCTATAAGAGCTAGAGAAATTGCCTTAAAAAATTACGTCTGAAAACTGTTTAAATAGTCATAATAACATGCTAAGTGCAACCAATGACCCAAAGGCAATTGCCAGATTATGGTTTTCAATAGTTATAACAGAAAAGCAGGAAACTTGTATCAGCTTTGCTGTGATAATGAATATACAGAGCTATGAAATAGGCTCTGCCATTTCAAGCTGAGACTTGAAAGACTGTTTGCTGTCGCCTACAGCAAATGTGTGTTTCCCTGTGTCTCCCTTGATTTTCCATTAATAGCTATGCACTCCTTTGTAAAAAAAAAAAACAACACAAATGATTTTAAGAAAATCATGTTGAGCATACAGAGAAAGACCTATTTCTGACAGGTAGTCTAACTTTGATTAAATACAAATGTAAAAAAAATATCCATCATAATATTAACAGAACAGGTGCAATAGTTTGAACTATGCCTCAACACTATGATAATTATAGAAGTATTAAATAAGTATAACAGCTTTTAATGTTAAAGTGTAATGATGGTGAATTTAGTGGGTGCATTTGCTTTTTTTGGGGAGGGTTGAAGTTCCTTAATTTCAGAGCCAAACCTTGTTTTAAATTACATCTCAACTACAAAATGATCTGAATGTCATATGGTTGAATTACTACTTAAATAATTTTTTAAAATAAATAATTAAACATTTCATTGCTAAGTTTACTTGAAGAAAAAAAGCTATGTAGATTTTGTTTGACAATCAAAAATTTTAAGATATTCATTAAATGTTTTTTAGGATTAAATTCCATTGGTCCTAAACTCTGAAAATGTGATATTGATATTACTGCTGTTTTAAATCTGAATAAAGCACAGATATTGACTTTCTTTCTGGCTTAAAAAAAAATACGTCCAAGTTATTATGCATTATGAAACGTTATCCACATGCAGTTCATATGCAACACCATTGCTCATTTTATTGTGACATTTTCTATTCAAAAATGCAAACGGAGGATTTGATCATCATACAATCAACTGCGTAACACGACCTGATCAAGATCCCTAAAATCCCTAAATTTTCTATGAAAAAAAACTTTTTTGTTGCTTTTTTTTCTTCATCCTGATATTCTCCTAACAGATTTAGAAAATCTGCCATCTATATATATATATATATATATATATATATATATATATATATATATATATATAGAAAAATAATTTAATTCGGCCATCACAATTTCTAATACTCATAATCTATCTTTACAGCATATTAAAATTGGAAAATAAGTAAAAAATTTTGTGTCCACTCCTTGGAGTGCTTTATTTATTTTTGCCCATTTGCAAGTATTTCTTATTTAAGTTCTGTTGTGGCCCAAAACACATTAGTCTATATGTTTATGAAAGCTTAATGAACCATAGAACTGTGTTGACCACACAAACGGTGTTGTAAATCACTTAAAAACAAGGCAAAAAATAAATTAGTTTATAAAAAGGGCACCATGGTCTGGCGTGGTTATTGCTTTCTCATGCAAACACTTGTTTTAAAATTACTTGCTCCATATTTGCATAATTCATTTCTAATCTGTGTCTGCATGTATGTAAATAACAAGTGAGGTTTTTATTATCCCTTGTTTCTCCAAGCTCCCCATAATAGTTTTTTTCTTTGCCTCAAATGATGCTTCATGCAATTTGCAGATATGGTTTTATAAAACAATAATGTATTAGGCTATCCTCATTAACAGATGTGATAGGGGAGATGCACGGTGTTTGTTCTGTTATCCAAACAAATGCTCCTTATATTCAGGCAGCTACCTCAGATGAGACTGCTGTTATTAAATATCCATCCCAAATATGAGTTTGTTCTGATTAGAAAACACATCTTTCATTTACTCCTCAGTCACCGCGCTAGCGCCCAATGCTGCCCCATCCCTTCGACCTACAGAAACTCATTAGAGCATTTGCACCTGCAACAAAAATATAATACAAAATAGAAGATCATCATGTATGTTTGTCAGTATTAGCATTCACATTTACAAGCACATTAATGTTGATCAGTGACATGTCATGGCTGCATGCAGTTGTTCCTTTAATAGCATACAGTGGCCCTATGCTTTTGCATGTGCAACAAAGAGACATAAATTCTAATTACCGCTACACCATAACTGGATGGCAGGAGTGAACAATAACTGATGCACAACCAGTAAAGCTAACACCCAGAAAGAGAAAGATGCACAAATAAAAACACCTGCACAGTCTTATAAACACAAACGCATCATTTTAGCACACACTGAATTAATCAGCTCTAAGACAAATAGCTGAATAAATACTGTAGATAAGCAGATCAATATTTTACACTCAATTCCTTTGAGTTCACAGAGATGTCAAATTCCGCACAGTTCCATAACACACTGATTAAACTGGCACCACATTAATTCACTAAATCAATAAAACCAATCTGTCAAATAAATCAAGTTGCATGGATGACTGCAGCCAATTGGAGGGCAAGAGCACATTAAAATTCCCTTGCTTCAACTGCATATCTATGTCAAGCAGGCAGCACACTGATTTGCTGTGTGGATTCCACAATTTGTTGAATGAAAATGATTAATCCATGAAACAATAACCAGGGTGCCAAGAAGCCACATGGTAATTCTATAATGATCAAAGACTCAATTAAATCCTCTCCCATTCTGCTCACTAAATGCCTCTGTGGCAGCAGAGAATGTGTGTATGCACAGTCTTGGTGGGCAGTTTATGTTGTTATTGTGTCTTCCTGAATTAGTTGGTGCTGTAAGGTGAAAAAGGTCAAAAATTTCCTAAATAGGTGCCTTTTAATGGTTAGATAATAATGGGACCTTTCATTTATCTTTTTCATTTATCTATTTGTCTATTCAATAATATATAAAGGGAGAAACAATTGGTATAAAACTGACTGCTTTAAAAGAAAAACAAAACTTCTTACCACAGCAACTATTTGAATTGTCAGTTTTACATTTGAATAATGATGTTTTAAATTCTATTTTTATTTTTTTTAACCTGATTTTTCTGTCACAATGAAATTTTTAAACATATAAAAAATGCAAACAAATTGCAAATAGCTAATATCTTTGGATTGTAATGAAATAAAACTTGCATTCTGTTGCATTTGTCTCTGCAGTTTTCTATAAAGACTATGCACTAACGCATACCACACAACAGAGGAGGTTTATTTGAAAAAGAAAAAAGCTGCACCGGTACATGGACCAACATTGTGAAAACGACAGCATACTGATCTTATTGAAACAAAACCTGCAGAAGGTTAATTTGCTCTCATTTACTTATGTGAAAAGCGTCGAAGAGGTGAACACATGATACAGCAAGTGTTACCAGTATTTTCCTGTGTCCTGTGTCCATATGTGCAGAGGAGCAGAGGGCATCAGGATTGGAGAAGCACGCCGTTGAGTAGTCTCAGGTGAGATGTGCAAAGTCCCAACATAATTATAATCCTTAATTAATCCAACCCGGATGTGCTCCCTCTTTCCCTCCTTCAAAGTTCATTGCTCTCTGTGTTTATAAACTCCTATGTTAGTGCAGTTCCCCCCTCAGTCTAATCTGGCATTTCCCAGGTCTATCTATAATGCTCTAGCTATTTTTTACAGCTGTTTATGAATATGTCCCCTTTCACACCTCTCCCTTCCTCTTTTACTACCTCATGTCTTCTTTTTCTCAGCCTGCTCCCTTCTAACTCTCATCTTGGCAAACAAGAAAACAAGCACCTTCTTTGGGTCCCACACCTCTTCTCGCAGCTCACAGCATGGAACAAAAGATGCACAAACACAAACACCTGCACACCAATCCAACACCAAATACTCAGAGGAGTGAGCTGCTGACACAAGTACAAACCCACTGGAGCCATCCTCTGTGGAATGACTCAGGTGAGTCTTAGGTCAACATTGCTGTTTATAGACATGTCTGTACTAATTCTGATTCCTAACCAGATGTGTTGATAGACACAAAATGATTGAATAATTGGGCTGGCATGCAGGCCGAATAGCGGGTAAAAATAAGAAAAAAATGCCAATGATGGTGCAATACACAAATACTGTAGTCCTGCAGAAACTGATAAAGAGTCTGCACATAACACTAAGCTGAAGATAATGAGGATAAAGATGTCAGTATTGACATTGGTAGAATGAGAGCACCAGGTGTAAGGAGGAGTGACGACCGCTTGTGCTATTACTGCTTAGACTTCTGCTTGGTCCTTTCTGGCTGAGCCAATTAGAGGGGCTCATGCTGCACTCCGTTCTAACTACTCTATCAAGCTATCAGAAAAACATAAGGATTGATTGGACAAGCAATTAGGTCAATTGATTCTGCTTCCTTTCATCTCTTTGCTCCTCCTTTTTCAGATGGACAGGCTGGATGTGGAAAGCAAGTCCAATTAGCTGAGGATCAGGATTTAGCTCCATTTTGCTTCTCCAGCTTTTCCTTTGTGTGAAACAGCTATTTTATACAACTCACTCCCTAAAATTCTAAACTAGGTTCAATTCTAAGAAAAAAATTGAAGTTTTCAGGAAATACACCTTTAGGAAAAGTTATTGAACAAAACAAGGGTGGTGTGATATTTGTTTTTTCTATGATTGTATATATGGCTCGGGTGTCTGCCAGATTACCAAGGTCGGTGCAGATGTTAGAGAACAAGGACAACTTGATGAAAATTGGGCTACAGAAACAAAACACACATGATTGGAGGCGGGGAATATTGGAATGCAACTATACTAGCAAGTCCAATAAAAGAGGCTATATGCAGAAGATGTGGAAGCTTCAAAATCCAGCATCCAGATTAACCAAGAAATAACCTCTGATCCAGTGTTCTGATGTTTGTAACATGTTATTACTTTTACCCTAGAGATTGAATAGATATAACAAAACTGCTACAATAATAGTAAGATAAACTTATAAGAAAGCTGAAAAAAAATCACCTTTAACAAGACTAATACACCGCAAAACTATTATGGAAGTATACACAACAAAAACAGAGATCATTTAAATGTGAAGGTTTGTTGGTCATGGTTTCACAGCATCAAAGTTACACAAACTGAAAAACCAAAATATAAAATATGATCTAATCATAAGTAACAATACCAGCAACACAGACTACTGTCACCTGCAGAAATCCTCGAAATACTCGATGACTCTGTGGTTGTGGGGTCTATTAGAGATGGATGAGAATCTGAACCCACATTAAAGGTATAGAGGACGATCTTTTATTTCCGGTGGATCATATAAATAAGTGGTCCACCTAACTGTCATTCATTCTGGTGATATGTTTACGTAAGGCTGTCCTAAGTGCTCAACCCATTAACCATTTTTTTTCTGCGCATGCCGCTTTCAGGCATATAACTCTAGTTAGCCATGTTTTCAGACAGTCATTGAAGCTCACCTTTTTTCACCACGGTTCTTTGAAAATGGCCGAGGGTTGTAAGAGAAAAAGTGTCTACTGAGTGTATGAAAAAGAGGGATATATATCCTGGAATGCTTTGTGCAGAGAAGTAATTTTAAAAATAAAAATGTCACTAATATAGGTTGTTTTTATTAAGCACAGACAGAAGGAGGTTAAATCTTCTTAGGTTTATTATTTATACATCATGTGCATTGTTACTTTATTAGCCGGATTAGACAGAGCCTCGCAACGCATTATTTTGACAGCAAATCCCATAATGGCCCACTGTCGCTACCCAACAGCAGCGACTAATAACAAAGATGGCGCAGCTGCCATGAAGGGGAGGAGGAGTTACGTGACCAACAGGGAGCAAAAAGCGGTGATCGTCTGTCCAAACGGTAGGTTAACTGAGTTCGCTATAAAGTCCAAGCTATGAGAACAGTCATTTTTAAATAGAGAGTGAGGAGAAATGAGCTTGTGCATACTCTCGCACGCGTTTAATAGGCGCTCCCTCTCGGGAGCGGGTACAAGGCTGTGCATGTGCATTTTTTTTTTTAAGTGGAGAGGGGTAGGTCTTATAAAGAGGTCTTTTAAAAAAATTCACGAAAATACTCCTCAATACCTTTAAGCAATATTACTGCCACCTAAAGAGCTGGAGTGTGATATGTCATTGTCTTGTTCTTTTTTACTGTAATGTAAAGAAAACTAAGTGTGTCTACAATTAAAACTTGTGTTTTGTAATATTGTGAAAATAATATGCTACTGTGATAAATCTAATTAAATTAATTAATTGCTCACCCCTAGAAATAACCATATCATCTTAAATGTGAATAAAAAAAGATTCATTTGCATTTCAGAAGAAACAGAAATAAACCAGAGACCATTTCCATCACTGAAAAAAGAGGTGGAGGTAGTGGAGTATAAATACCTCAGTGTTTACCTGGACAAACGAGTGAACTGGACATGCAACTATGAAGCCAAAGGGACAGACCAGACTGTATTTCTGGAGGAAGCTTTATTGTCTGCAGCAATATGTTGCATATATTCTATAAGAGTGATCTAGAGGGTCTCTTCTGCCATCATCTGTTGGGGTAAAGCCTTAAAGTAAAAGTAGTACTGCTGTACGAATGACCACTACAGAAGATCTTAGATGCCTACCTATTAATATATACAACAGCTGCAACAACATTAAATTTCTCTTGAATCAATAATTTTTTTTTTATCTAATTGTATCACCTTTTTCTGAGAAGATGATTCGTATACACCCCCCCCCCTCCACAGACAAACACACATACATAAAACCTTTTTTTTAAAAATGAAATAAAGTTATTGACCTTTATAATATTTTACATTAAAGCTTAGATGACAGCCATATCCTTATCACGTGATATGTCAGTAGTTTGAATTTCATCCTAACTTTGGAAGCAGAGGGAGGAAACAAACTAAAGCGAAAGAAAGAACGAGCCTACAGTATACTAAGTGTTTAGCATAGCGGTCTACCTCATGCTAAATCTGCTTTTTCCTTTACACAGGACCACTGTATTAATGTTCTGTATTCACACTTGTTGCCCTGAACATGTAGCGTGTTTGGAGCAAATCGTCGTCGGCTCTATTAGAAGAGGAATGGCAGCAGGACATGGGTTAAAGTGTTTCGATTTAAAAAATCTCCTCTCTTTTCCCGTTTAAGAAAGGTTATGCACTACAGATTTAATAGAGATCAAAAATGTGACGCAATACAAAAAGTAACGGGCAGAGGTTTCAAAAGTATTAACGTTTATTACTCAAGTAGAAGTATAAATCTTATGGTTTAACAACTCTTTTCTAGAAGTTAGAGTATCAACTTCAGCTTTTTACTCAAGTAAAAGTGTAAAAGTACCATTTCTAAAACTACTTAAACTATAAAAGTAAAAGTAATGCAAAAAATATTACAGGCAGATGCTTTACTGAACTAGTCTATTAAGAGAACATTTTCTACAATTCCGGGTGATAACTTCCTTATACTTAAGCTTCTCAGTCTTATAACTGATGGTTACAGAGTCAAATTTAACTGTGCATCACCTTGAAAAAATATTCATCTTGTTATGTTTCAAACAACAATTTGGTGCAGTACTTAGTCCAACCACAAAGAAATTAAATGTCTGGGCTAAAATAATTATTTTGATGGTTTTTATTCATTTTAATACTAATAGTCCATAAAGAAAATGAGCTTAAATTAAATAAAACTAACGTGTTTATTTTTAAAATGCAAGGAGTAGAAAGTAGAGATAATTGCACAAAAAAAAATAGTAGAAGTAAAATGTTGTATAACATATAATTACTCCAATAAAGTATAGATTGCCAACATTTCTACTTCAGTAAGGTAAAAAAGTATTTGTACTTTGTTACTTGACACCTCTGGTAATAAGTGACCCTCATTTAATCTAGGTTCCTACAGTTTAGCTTTACATAGTTTGGTTTAGTAACCCAAAACGTTATCAAAGCAAACTATTTTAGGTAGGTATGTCAGGTAGCTAGGAGGTTTGGTGGTAAATATAAAGGAAAAAATAGAGAAAATCTATGAATGAAAGAAAGACAGACTTCTTTGAATTGGGTGTTGAAACTGCTGAAACACATCTTCTAGCTTAGTATCTCCTTCCCATCTAAAAAAATCTGTACAAAAGTGAATGAAACAGTGTTAAGGCTGATTGGACACATTGATTGTGCATCAGTACGTCTTTTCTCTGCTGTATGCCGAGCTGTCTTTCAGTCAATAGACACAACCAAAATACACCCAGCACTCAATCCAGTGTGTTGCTACATGGGCCAATCCAGCTAATTTAACACCCACTCCATTTATGAAAAAGAGTCCTCATCGATTTCTTCCCATCCATGTGCTCTCGTTGCCCCTGTTCGTTTTTCGCCATCCCGGCGCCTACACACGCTCAAGGTTGGCAGCACTGAATTGGATTAGTGTGTGGTAGGGTTCCTGTAAGAAGGGCTTCTCAAAACCCACACCTTCAGACTTTCTCCAAGAGTAACAGAGACAGCAGAGCTGGTAGGGCTGCAGCTATGTGCTGTTGCACAAGTGCATGGCCAGATTCATAGATAAACCCACAATAGAAGGGCAATGAGCTTCAAAATAGACACATTTTACTCCTTGCTTTTCCGCCTCATTGCCACAGAAAAGGGGCTCTCATCCAAGAGCTATAATATATCTTCCATTTCTGATAATGCACTTCCTAGTCTTCATTCCCCTTGTTTTCATCTTTCTATTCTGTTATTATTTCATGTTTATGCAGCTAAAATGTAATCTAGAAACTTAAGAATAAAATATGTTTAAAAAAAAAAAATAGTCCTAGTACAAATAATGGGGTATTTGTGATTACAAAAATGAGTCCATCAGCCACCGTTAAAGAAACATTTCCAGCGTTTCTTTGTTGGCAGTGGTAAAACAGTGAATCACAATAACTGTCATTATAATTTTAATGGCTTTTCTGTAACGACAAGTCTTATCAGGGTGGTGACAACTACAGAAATGCCACTTCCAGGTAGACAGCGTTTCCTTCAAACAGAGGGATTGGAGTACAGCTGAGCCACAACACAATAAAATGCTGCTAGGTCGCTCAAAGGAAAAAAGGCCCGACAGAGACAGAGCATTTTGACATTAGAAAAAAAGAGCACAAAAGACCTCTCTTTGCCCGTGCACAAGAGATACGCAGGTACACACTACCTCATGGGACACTGCAAAAATAGTCATGCAACCAACCACCGCCACAATTTTTCACTGCATAACTCCACCCAAATAAGATGGAACAGGCTGAAGCAGCCTCTATAATCACTTTCTTTCTTTCATTCTTTTTTTCACAGACTGCAATGATACCATAAAAATCGTTTGAGAGGTTTTGTGTGCTAAACGGAAATTTGATTTTGAGGAAAGGTCAAAAATTCACATCGGGGCACAATTCAATCTTGCAAAGGTTTGTTGTCCATTTATTACAGTTACAAATACTCATCAGTAACAACAAATCTCTATAGACCATTTGCACAACATCCTAAACAAATAAGAATTGGCAGACTGGAATGTAACACTGGGAGTTTGGATTAGATTTTATTTTTCTACTTCTCAATGTTGGAAAAAGATATCTGATTTTAGGAAATCAAAAATATGGGGTTTGCTGTAAAAAAAACTTTGCTTTATCTCTGACACAAAATTTTCTCTATTTAGTCCATAGTGGAAATCAACAAAGTATTCAAGGCAACTTCTCTTTACAAACATTAAAAGCTGGAGATCACTTAATTCATTATAAGTACATAACAAATGTTACAATGTTTCATTTGTTTCTATATTGAAACTACTATACACTAAAATCTATGTTAAGTTTGTGAAACGTTAAGCATTTATATTTGTTTTATTTTTGCTCTTCCATTTTTATTGGCTGAATTTATTTTTACATATTTTACCAAACAACACTTTTTTGAAACTTCTTTTATTTGAATTCTGTCGCACCTTATTTACATCTCTAACATTGTGAGGATCAATCAAAGCGGAACCGCTCCATTATAAGAATTAACCAATACATTTTAGAAAAACTTAAATTCATGTACAGTTCGAAGTCAAATTAAAATGGGTTATTTTCAATATGCCTGCCTAACCTTTGCAGCATGCTATTACAAAAGCAAATCAGTTTTTTATTTATATAAGAAACTTTTTTAAAGGAAGCCGATCGCTTTTGGCATTCAGTACACTACATATCCTAGTTGTATAAAAAAGTTTTGTTTTTTTAATACAGCAATAAAAAATCTTACTAAAACCTTTACTCACTTTTTTGTATTAAAAAGTATGGAAGCAATGTAGTTTCCAAAAGACTGTAAAACATCATAAGATAATTTCTAAAACTCACATCAATGCTTTGTCTTTCTGCATATTTTCCTTTGATATATTCAGTTATTCTGCATTGAGGAAGAGCTTTAGGGAGTACATAAATATTGCAGAATTTGCAACAAAAATGCCGAGAGAAATTCAAAAGTGTTAATATTCATAAAAATTCATAAAATGATTATTTTTGCATCTTTAATATACATGTATGTACATACAGTTGCATATATTAATTTGAATGTACATTAAGCTAGTATTTCTTAATGTAAATAGTAAAATGATTTGAGTAATATTAATTTGTGTGCAAAGATAATCTAAAAGGCTCTAAAAGCAGTGTTTTTGTCAAATTCAGAAAGTAAGACAACACTGTCTGAAAACCCACCCCTAAATATATTAACTTACTTTTAGTGACCTATAAAATCTGTGATGACCAGTAATGAAATGTTAATGTATGATTATTATGCAGCAACAGAAAGCCGAGAATAATTTCTCTGATGGGGATGTGACACACAGACAAGGGGGAAATAAATCCTTCTGTCTTCCTGGGGAGAGTGTTTGGCAGTAAACCAATTCCAAGCCTGCCTTCTTGAATGCCCAGATAACGCAATCAGACAGTTGCAATATTGCTGTTTTACCACCTGAAGAATTTGAATTTCATTCAGCCCCCTCAGAATAGTGGACTTGCCAATTTTTCCAGAAATTGGCAGGACAAACACAATGCACCCTGGTGAAATGAGGAAAAGGCTTATACGCTGGAAATAACTGCTTTTGGGGTCTGTCTAGTACGAGTCCTCAAGTTCAATTTTATCGTGATGCCTCAAAAAGACAAATGTTTAATTTCATTATTACTACAGTATATGTTGCAGATGTCCTTTTATTACATGCCTTATTATTAAATTGGGAATCAGCTCAGCATGGTAATATTATAATGCTGCCTCAGTTTTCAAGACATGAACCCAAAAACATTATGAGGTCAGATTTTATTAAAATTGGATATTATAATGGGGTTCAAGCATGGATTTTGTATTGGATACTGACATGAAGCCATCATTATCCCATTTTGGGGAAACATTCTTTAATCTGGATTTTAATTTGACTGCTGTCTTCAAATACCACTGAGGCACCTTACACAGAGGTGAGCTCTCTAAAGGGAGCCAATAGGTAATGATTTGAAGACATTCTGGATTATTGGTGTGGGATTGAACAGAGCAGTTCACACATAGCTATGATGAGTTTATTCCCCTAATGCTCAATGAGATGCATCATTTTGCACTCTAATGAAAATAAGTGAAGAAAAAATAGTATATTGCTTATTAAAACTGAGCTTTACAGCATCCGGTGATCTAACTTTTCTTCTAGCTCTCACTTGAACGTTGTAGAAATAAACATTATCCACCCAAATCAGTGTTTGGTTCAGATGGAAATGCCTCACTGAAGCGTTTGCAGGGAAGCAAACTGTCCTTTTGAATCTCTTATGAAGTTAATTTATCAAAATCAGTTTAGTGCAGCTTGGTGGTGCATTGAGTTGTCCCACACGATTCCCTTTTTAGGGTTCAGCATTCATAAATAACTCAGTGACTGTCAAACTAAAAATAATAATAAAAAAATACAGTGATCATTTTGGAGACCTTGGGGGGGCTGATCAGGGACCCCCGGCTGCTCCACAATTCATTGACTTATTGTGCACTGGTATAACATGTATTAATAATAGCTATATTTAAGAAAAAGAAAAAAAAAGCCTTTTGGTCTTACCTCAATGTCTCCAATCTCCTTCTCCTTGGATGCTCAGAGTGTCTCATTCATTCTGCTTTGCCTCCTCAGCTGCCTCCCTCTCCCTCTCGGTTATCGCTCGTTTGCTCCTCTTTGGTGCCGTCTTCATGCGGATGCATAAGAATTAAATATTAATAGGCTGCTATCTTAAAGACAAACCGGGGAATAAAAACGCGAAATAATAATAATTATAATAAAAAAATCTGATTTAAAAAGTATAAGTACGGTGAAGGAAAATCCTTATGGACAGAAGCAGCGCAAATAAGCCCGTCTGGGCATCAAAATAAATAACGACGACACCATCGTCCTGGTAGATGCGATGACGACCTGCGAGTGGCAACGATGCTGGCAAAGCCCGAAATGGGTAAACTGCGAGGAAAATAAACTGTACAGAAGTACAGTTCAGTCCGTCCGCCACTGGTGACAAGGTGTGGGTGTGAACAATCGTGCCACCCTCGCATAAACGTCTGCATGCACGCGCAGATCAGACTCTGGAGTGTCTGATGCGCCTTTCTCCTCGCATTTTCCCCCAATCTGTCCACTGTTCACCTTTGCGCAGCGCAACGGTTTGAGATCACCCGTTTAGATCGGGCTAGATCAGAGGCCATATGCTGTTCCTTGTGCGTCCTGACGCACGGAGCTCATCTTTCCTCTCCTTCCCCTCTTTTGTCGACAGGCAGCGCACACTCTCATCAGGACCAACCACATGGTATGTTCAACCTCAGCAGGTTTATGGGGCCTATTACACTCTAGCGCCTTCGTCATACTACTGTTGGCTGCCTAGATTATTTCATATAAGCTTCTACTACCAAGTCTGATGTTAAGCCCCACTGATTGTTCACATATATTATATTATAAGTGTTATAACTGTTGTCATGGCACTGCATGGTAGCTTTTTATAACTACCAAGTGATTTTCTTAAAATATATTATCCAATAACAGATGTTACTTTTGCTTATTTACTTTAAATGCAGTTATGCTTTTATCCAGGATCAACTGCATGTAGATTAATCTGTGGGTTTATTATGGGTTATTTCTTTTAAGTTTAAGTTTACACACGACTCAATATTTTTAAATCAAATATTGTGTTTAGATAGAGCATGTTACTGCACTTTGCTTATTCTTTAGGTTTCTATAAAAGAGGGGGGATAATCATTGTGGCAGCATAAATGGAGGTTTAACTGGAATATTTGTGTAAAAGTTGAAAATTTTGAAATCCAATGAGAGGAAAAATATAATTCTCAGCACTAGAGCGCCCGATGGGCAACAAGAATTCATTTTCTAAAACAAACTAACATATTTTATTATAAATGATAACACAATGTGGTAGACAGTTAATTGCAAACATTTTGTGAAAGTTTACTTTAACTTTTGTGTAGGCCTCCTAGAAATGCAATACATCTGAAATATTCTTCCATATTTGCATATAAACTCACAACATAATATTGTGCCGTCAGCGGTGTTTAGTTTTTTTAAATAATTTTTCTAGTTCTCCACCTGAACAAGAAGAAATATCAAAATAACTCACCAAGCAAGGCTAAAGTTAGCACTTCAGACGAAGGGCATCTTGGGTTACATACAAAAATGTGTTTCAGTGATGCTGAGTCTAAGCTCTTTGTAGGGCATGAATCAGCTGCTCCATGAACACATGAAATGAATGCATGGAATGAAAGTCCAAAAATGTTGAGCTGTGTTGGAATTTGTTGCACTCGAGGTTATATAGTCATATCCAAAATTATTTATTCCCCTTGCAGGTTTAAAATTCATGTAAAATTTTAATTTGTCCAACACATTTCTTTACTTGTTAGTAGCATTAATCTTTTTGAGCAACCAATCCACTGTCCTCACTTGAACTTCCTACAAAATCTATGAAGGGACCTATAGATTAAGGCAATGGCAGGGAGACATTTTATTAACACTCTGTTTTGGATAACTTGTGAAACATCAATGGGAATATTAGAAAAATCTGTCCAGGAAATAAAAGAGAGGTAGGCATGGTGTAATGCCACTGAATATTTTTCATTTATTTTTAGGAAGGGTTTGACAAGCTATTTTTTTTTTTTTTGTTAAGAATTATGAACTATAATTTGATCAGTCAGAACAACCTGTATATGTTATTCTGCCTGTTCCGTCACAGATGGGGCACATGCACAGAGATTTGTTAGCTTTATTTTATAAACAAGCTGTGTTTCACCAAATCTTTGGAAAGATATTATGCCTAAAAAATAACTTCAAGTTCAACAAACTCACAGTACTTTTTTTTGAAAGTCTAATAAGTCTTTGTACACATCAGCCAGGTTTGCATGTATCAAGCAAAATAAAATAAATTGAGCAAGTTTGAAGAAAGTAAACAGGGAAACCAACAAACATGTAGAATTACTTTGCATTCCAACATTTACTGCTAAAGCCAGGTAATACACTCTAGAAGAATGCTCCTCAATCCTTTTAACTCTATGTTTTAGATTTCTCTTCGCTGCCACACACCTGACTTATATAGATGAATAATAAACAGGCTCCTGCAGCGCCTTGAAGGTTGCTTAGGAGTTCCTAAAATTATTTGAATCTGGTGTGCTGCAACAGAGAGAAATCTAAACCATGCAGAGCAGCGCTACTTGAGGAGCAAGTTTAAGAACTACTACTCTATAGATGTAATGTTCCCTTTATTCTCTAAAAAAAAAAAATCAGAATACACTTACTTTTGATCAATCAGGTCTATACTATTTGTTAGAGAGATTATTTCTTTTAAATATTTTATGCATTTTTAAAAAGTTGGGAAATTGCACAGGAGGACCTTTTAGGCTACAGTGTGAATTCATACTGTTTTAAATTTGATTTACATTTGTAGGAATACCTTAAAAACCCTGCTTAGGGTATTGTTAAAGACGTTTCCACACATAATCTATATTTCTTCATTTAATTTGTATGTGTTGTTGAAAAATTCCCCTTTGTGACATATAAACAAGAGGTGTCAAGTAACGAAGTACAAAAACTTTGTTACTGTACTTAAGTACACTTTTTTGGTATCTATACTTTACTCTATTACTTATTTTTCTTCCTACTTCTGACTTCTACTCATTACATTTTCACAAAAGTATCTGTACTTTCTGTTCCTTACATTTTTAAAACAAACATTACTCGTTACTCTTAGCTTCGGTTTAATGTTCATAAATATTTTTTTTTCACTTCATGTGCGCCATCCAATTCAGATCATTGGCGCCATCCACATCTAGTGAAAACTAGTGTAAGTGGATGAGTCATATAACGCAAACACTCATTGGTTAGCTATTAGTCAAAATTGTGCTGACGCAAAAAGGGAATCATCAGAAGCAAGCAGGTGTTCTTTAAATTGCAAACGCGAATTGTCTATGCCATGCTACAATGTTGGATTGAGAAAAAGATGTTAAAAAAGATGTTAAAATGTGGTCGGACACAGGCCAGAAATGGAGACGGAGGCCCACAAGACCTCCCTCCGTGAATTTTTCGAAATAGTCCAAAAATGTAGCTTCCATTTCATATAGTGGCATCTGGCTGTTATTTTTAAAGGTTACTTTATACTTTTATACTTTAAGTAGTCTTTGGAGCTCTTACTTTTTCACTTTTACTTGAGTTAAGAGGTACTTTACCGATACTTCAACTTTTAGTAGAGTGTTTTTTTAAACTGCAGTATCTATACTTCTACTTAGGTAGCAAATGTGTTTACTTTTGACACCAATGTTAAAAATAGGATTTAAAAATTAAATTTCAAATGGCAGTTTTAATAATGGATAAACAAATACTATTGACAATGCCTCTATATTTATTCAGTTTAAACTGCACATTACTAAAACTCTTTTCAAAATGGATTTCTAAATGTATGATTTAAATGTTACATTTAAAATGGCTGCTTTTCTTTTTCAGTGACTCTCTTGTTCCTTTATAGTTTTATAGCAGTTCTAGGGCATGTCAAACTTTTGTAGCGTCCATAATAAAACCACAAAAATAATCCAATGGATAATTCAGTTGGCAGAGCTGAAAATGTTTTTGCTAAAAATGTATTAGTCTAACTAGTGACGTGCAGGGCTTTTCGGGGGAATTGGGCCGAATTTCCGGCAACTTTAAAAAAAACTTTCAAAATCCGAATGATTAGATTTGGTTTAAGTTAGATGTTCTTCAGTGTTCCAAACTGTCAAATTTCTGTACCAGGGAACAACCTGAACAAGAGAGTGCAATAGCATTTAGAAACAACAAACTGTTGAAAAAGGGTTGTCAAACTGTGCTCTGAATCCAAATTCAAAACATAAATAAATATATATTTAAAATCTTACACCCAAAATGTCATTCTTTTAACAAAAATTGTCTATTTTTTGGTTAGAGCCTAACTGAATAATGTTGTGATCTATACAATGACAGGATTGTGTATTTTGTCTTTTCTCATCCCCAACAACAAGTTGTGTGGAAAAAACAAAAGCAAAACAAGGTTCAGCAGTTTCAAGTATTGAAAAGTATAACAACCTATTTACTAACTTTGTTCAACTTCTTTTTCATCTTCTGCATGGACTTAGTAGGATTTGGACTGCATCTTTCAATGTATTTAAGAAGTAACAATTCTTATGAACTGTATGTTGCTTTAAGTCTGCTAAATCCTCTTGAAAATATTTTATTATAAATGTTCATTTTAGATGAGAGTAACGATAAATCTAGATGAATCCAGGCAGGGTATTGTCTCCAGGTGAACAAAGGCTAAGCTATGCTGCCAGATGAAATTATTTCACTTCCATATCACATGTAATAATTGCACTAGTGCACACTGCATGTTGCGATTTTTCTCTCCTCCCTGTAAATGATTTTGTCAGTTTCTATTATGATGTGTAATGTTACATTCTACTGAATAGACTCTACATGCCTTTGCCACTTAGCCCTCTGTCATGCAGTGCCTACTCTGGTATAGGCTACTGCTCTCAAATTTAACCAATTGACCTTCATGGCTGCCTTACTTATACTGTCAATAAAAAGTAACATAATGTAGTTTGCACTCAGTGGAGGTCGCATAACACTATAAGTATTTTTTTTTAAATCTCAAATGGCATTATGCAAAATCAGAGGGCATTGTTTACGTTAAATGTTGACAAATTCAATGGACAGTCTGTATTGCAAATAACTTCGATATAGATGTATTTAAAGGGTAAAGTCATGCAAAGTCAGAGCAGTTGTTCATCATTCTCTGGTCTCCTAGCAACCACAGCAGGGACTACAAATGTGCTAATTGGGCTATAAAACATTGCCACCAGATCCTACATACCTACCCCAAAATGCTCACTGTTAACAAAAACATTAATATTATTGAAGAAGTATCCTATTTCCCTTCTGCTGAGAAGATTTCACACGTTTATGTTTAAAGTTAAAAGGAAAAAAATGTTTTTCTTTCTTTTTCTTTCTTTCTTTCTTTCTTTCTTTCTTTCTTTCTTTCTTTCTTTCTTTCTTTCTTTCTTTCTTTCTTTCTTTCTTTATTCCTTTCTTTCTTTCTTTCTTTCTTTATTCCTTTCTGCACAATAATACCTATGAATAAACAATAAAATAAAAAAAGAAAGTAAAAAACAAACCAACAGTTTTACCCAAGGTTCAAGCCAATATTACACAACACAATCCTTATAGGAAAACTTAGAGATTAAACACACAAAGCTTTAATGTATTACATTAGTTTATGTTCCATTAGATGTAAGGATATGAAGAAGGCTGTTTAAAACTATAACTTAGCCGCTCCTCTATTGACAGCCTTCCAATGACTGTAAAGTTAGTCCAGATATTTTATGTCCATGTAGTAATGCACATTCACCTTTGATGATGGACCCTGTTTAAAATGTTCCCTTAAAAATGGTGCATAGATCCATTTAACATCTTTTATATTAAATAATGATATTAAAAATCAATGAAAAACCCAAACCTTATAAATCAGTTTTGTCACAGTGTTTGCCTCCAGTTAGACTGTTTCCAAAATGTTCTTGTATGCTTGTATACGTATAGGAAGGTATGTCTTCCTTGTTCCTGACCAGCATGAAGTGAAGATAATTTTGTGAAACATTAACAGAGATCATGTCTTTGAATTTAGCTACTCAGCTTTTAAACTTTTTTTCTAAATAGTGCCCGTCTATTAAGTTCAAGAGTGGGACATTTAAAAGTGTCCTGCTGGATCAAGACAATGTGTCATTTTTGTGCGATCTTAACCTCTGCATTTAGTTTTTATATTGGTTCACATTTGAAAATGATCTAAAAGACTAGGAAGAAAATTTGAATGCCCTCTAAGTGTCCAGAGAGGTAAGATCATTATTAGCTGGTTTAGTAAAAATATTAAGCATCCAGTCTGTGAAGGCAATCTGTAAGCAGAACCTCGGCTTAAATTCTTAAATTCATTCACTGTTATTATATTTCTTATGATTTGCATATATATTTTATGGCAGCAGTGCACATGTATATCATGATAGAGCCGCAGCTTGACCTTTCACCTTTCCCTAAATTCTGTAGCAGCCTGGCTGATCCCTTTGCTAAAGAGTCAAACACATGACAGACTTAGACAACATTTTGTATACAGAGTGTATTTTGTACAGCTCCCATGAAATTTCCATTTTTTTTAAAGTGATCAAATGTAAATGGTGTGGGAGAGACAAAAAAAAAAAACATGTTGCAAAACGATGCATTGAAATATATGGTGCAATATTGCAGTCTTTCTGTTTTATGTCAGTTTGATGCAGAGTAAATTATAAAGTTGATGCTCAAGGATAATTTTTTCATGAAATTGTGATACTGTGCCATTAAAAGTCAGCTGTGGGAAAAGAGTTTTAGGACGTTTGTTCAATAATTTCTAGAGCAACAGTTTTTCTTATTAAGTTTTTCTTAAGACTATATGTGGTTGTTAATTACTACTTAATTATTCGTAAAATAATAGTCTAATGAAGACACATTTATGTTGCAGTAATTGTTCAATTATTCCTTCTCTATTTAACATTTTTGGCAACCTTTTCACAATGTTCTGACAAGAAATAATTGATTTTAAAATGATACCACGGTAATGTAGGTTAATTCACTTGAACTTTCCAGCTTTAGACATAGATTAAAATTTAATATAACTCCCTGGTACTTTTTTTCCTTTTTGGCATTCACTAACAAACACATTTTACAAACAAAAGCCTTTACTGGATTCAGAGTTGATATCATCTCACTAAAATCATCATAATGACCCTTTTCTGACCCAGACTTGTGTTTCTAAACATGCCTGTAAAAATACATGGACAGCAAGTAAATTTAAATAAAATGGTTGGATATTTTCACACTGAATAAATTCAGTCAATTTTCTCCATTATTTTTAAAAGCTGAGATGGTGTTAAAATGCCCCTTTGTTCCCTTGTCTTCTATGTTGCATTTGTGTTCTTTATAAACTGATGTCTTGCATGATAAACAAAACTTGATCAACAAAGCAGCAGTGTGCTTGTTTGCCTGAATATTTTTTTCCTGTGAAGAGGAAAATGAATTCGTACAGCTGGCTTATTATAATTTGTTCTAGCTCATGTTTGATTAATGCCACTTTTTTTTTCTAGGTAAGGCTCATGTTTATGCGGCACCATTATTTATGTAACGCCTTTCTTTATTTGCAACTAGCTCCAATATTCACACTGAAGGAAGCTTTTTCTTTTTTTTACACTGATTGACATATTATACATTTTAAAAGAGAAAAAAAAATCTTTTGGAGCCCTTTTTTCCACAATAAAAATGTTTATATTAGGTAGGATTTTATTAGTTTTAAATCACATTATAACTGTAACTGAAATGATGACCATATCAAATTTGCAGTACATGCCCTTTTTTATACACAAATTAACTATAGATATGTATATATTACATATATGGAGAGATGCCTGGAAACTAGGTCAAAATACTAGCCATGATATAGAATGAAAGCATTGAAAGGGGTTTGAAGCCCAGTATAACTAAACAGATAGTAACATTTGGGGCCGACAAAGTGTTTATGTTGCAGCTTTGCCTTTGCAGCAGCCTGCAGTTTTTTCTTCCTCCGTCTCTTTCCACACAGCTATTCCCAATAAAAGCACCATTTCAACATTTTCAGAAACTAAGCATGAATATGAAAAAAAACACAGTTTCTCTTCCTCTCTTCCCTTTTCTCAGTCTCAATCTCAATCTTACTCGCTTTTTCTCTTTTTACTTACTCCCTTCTCTGCTCCCCTCTTTTTTGTAGTGCAGTATGACATAGTCCATTATCTGCTCTTAGTACTAATTGGTGTATTAACGCCGTGCTGTGGGTGACACAGTGAGACATAGGAAGAGAGAGCATGTTCGAGAGATTGAAAAAGAGAGAAAGGCAGACACTGTATGAATATGGATGAGGCAGAGGCAGGGCGGGAAAGGGGCTCTCTGGGAGGAAGGCAAAGAGTGAGAGAGAATGGGAGGCCAAGGTAGATCTTTTCAGCTGCACAAGTGGTTAAGAGCAGCATGGCAAAATGACGAGTGAAGGGAAAAAAAGGATCCATCCTGTAATGGCTTGTTTTATTTTTTTATTTTTTCAGACTGCCTTTTTCTGTATCCCTTTCGATCATGCTCTCACAGTCACCACTTTCAACCCAATTATCCACTCTGCCTGGCGCCACTGGCAGCATATGGAAATGTAAATTACAGCAGAGATTTTTTTTTTTTAAGATGTGTAAGGTAAGCAGCTCTTGAGGAGTGGAGGAGTAGGAGGAAGAAATAGAGATGACAAACATGTGGAACAAAGAGGATATTTTTAATACCAATAGCTTGTCGTCATTGCTACTCCATATCGTACAGAAATCTATCATCAATAGAACATTTAGTAAAATAGAATTTTATTAAAACTAAATATATAGCAGTAAGCTGTTTTACTGGCAAATCCACATAGTTTTTGTTAAAGGTCTAAAATTATTCACCCTTTCTGATAAGAATGATTTACTAATTAGATGGAACAGTTCATTAATAAGTTAATTTTGCTTTCTTTTTAGCCAATAAAATCATGGTAGGTGGCACCAACAGTACACAGGACAATGTTTGTTCTGGTCCACGTCAGATTTAGTCTTACATTAAGAATTTTAATAAACCTAAATGAATATGGTTAAGTTTTGGCTCACTGTAAAAGGTGTGATTATATGATATTTCAGTCATGCATATTTTTGGTTGTAAACAACAGTAAATAAAAAAATGTCTTCCATAGTTTTTTAATACACATGGTGGTAATGACATTAAGTAAATTCCTGTATTATGTATTCATATATTTATACTGCAGATAAATTAACCTACATTAATGACAGCTAAGGTATTTTGAATCACAATACAGACAAAAAAACGATGAACATACATTATTTAATCAAGTTTAACATAACAAGTGTGTGTTTCTCCAGCTGTCTTTGACCAGGCAGTCCTTGTGTATTAAACAAAGTACAATGTAAAGCATACACCAACTCACACCATCCAGAAACAATTTGATGATTTTCTGCATTTTGAGTTTATTCAACATTTGGTTGGACTAATCCCCAGAGGCAAGCCTTTGCTTCCAACGTCAATCAATGCTTTGATTGCTGTGACCATGTTACTGGTTCACCACTGTTCTCCTTTTTTGTATTGGTCAAAACTATCTTCTCACCTGTCAGTGGTCATAATATTATGCCTGAGTGGTATACGTGCTTCTAAAAGACCTTAAATTCCTGTTCACCTCTTGTTCTACCTGGCAAAAATCTTGTATTGAACCAGAACATGAAAAGCACTGGAATTTGAACAACTTGTTTTAAAAATGCCAATCGGTATGGGAGTGCCATAGACTGGGTTTTTCAGACAGTGAGAAAGTGGTAGAAGAGACGTTTAGGAGAGACAAACCTTCACACCCTCATGGTTTTTGTTTTTTTAACAGTCTACCGCACCACTATGGTTGATATGAAAATTTTAATTTCAGGTTAATACAATTGGGGGCAATGCTTAGAGGCTAATTTTTTGTATATTTGAATATCCAAGCAAACACATCCCAAAAAACATATCAGCGGTGCCAAAGGGGCTTTTCCCTCCCCATGGCCAAGATGTATGCCCTACGGCTGCTGAATAGCGGCTGAGGCTTGGGAAACAGAGATCAAAGCTGCTCACCTTCTCTCACACATGTGACAATGAGACACATAGAGGCTGATTATTCAGATAAGCAGATCCTCAGGGGTGTAGGCAAAATAGAGACGAGTGTTTTGTTCATTATCATTAAGATCTGCTTTTTCCTCTGTTCACCTCTCCTCTCTCCACATGCTCATATTCCTCCCCCGCAGTGCTGATGAATCCAACTTCTCAAATCTGCAATTTGCTCAATTATTTTCAATTATCCCACCATTGTTGCTTCTGTCATTCCCCTTGGTTTAATTTTAAGGGGAAATCACTTGTTGATTGACAGAAAAGGCCAATTAGAGGCTAAGGAAAGCTTTAACCTCTATAGTAATTACTGGTGATTTCTGTCATGGAGACATTTTATGTGCCCTTTCCACATAGGTGAAGAATGCACAGTGATGCATCCATTTTCCTGTAAAGTAGTGTGCTGCTTATTACAAAGAGGCTGTAGGTTTCAAATGCTATTGTCAGGTTAATAATATAGCAAAGTGGCACAACCGTATAGTCCAAGATGACTAAAAAGATCCCAAACAGCAATGGTTTAAGTAAAGATGCAATTTTCTGTTTGTTAAAAGGCTTTGTCTGTGTGACTGTAGCCCATTACCCTCAAGGTACAGCAGCTAAGTTTCAAGGCTTTAGAAAAACCTGTTAGCAATGGACACGAAAATCAATGATGAACTGCCGTTGATAATGACAAGGGATCCTCAAATTCAATATACTTGTCCCTTTGTTGGTTTGATTGCCTCGATTTGCTCAGTTTTTGCAGGAAGAAAATGCAAAGCTGCTAAGAGAATCAGAAATGTATAACCTTCCCCCCTTTTTTTCTTTTTTGAAAGGAACTTGAATCTCTAAACATTTTATTTAGGGCTCTGCACATGTTTTTTTAGTGTATTTGCTGCACGGAAATGTCTACATTTTACTTGTGCCTATTTATTGTTTAGAATGATAATTAAATGTACGCTTTATATGTATACAGCTATATACAATATACTAATATACAGCTCTGTTCTAGGTCAGTTGTGATTATCAAACCTGATTTTATGATAAAGAAAGTTTCTTAGGAAAACACATTTTTTTCACAGGTTCTTTCTTCAATGTTGAATTGCAACCTGCAGCTATTTCTAATTTTTATGATGATTTTTTGTCATTTGGTACATTTTGTAAACTATAATCAGTCCTTGAAGTAATCGCTACTTCCTTAACTCAGTGGCCTTTGAGTTTATGTTGTTAGAGGATTTGTTTTACTGCAGATAATGACAGTTTCCCCTGGCTTTTTCAGGGATTCTTGTTTCATTATTTTTTAATTAGAACATATTTAGCACCATAACTTGTTTTCCTCATGGACAAATATCCTTCCTAAGGATTATGACTGCTATAGCTGTTCTTTTTTTATTCTTGCGTATGATTATTTTGACAGATAGATGTGGCAACTTTAAGAATCGGAGAAAACAGATTTGTGGCTTCATCCTTTTCTTCATTGTATCTTGACAGTTTTCTTACAGTAGATTTTTCCATGGTGTCACTAAATTCACTTTATAAATGTATATTAATGAAATCACATTGATCAAAAAATACCATGACAAGATACCATGACAAAGTTAGACCTTTAAGGTCCAATACATAAAATTCCTTCATAAAAGTAAAAAGTTTTTAAACAACAGCTTTTATATATGCGACCTTGGGTACTTACTGCACAGAAACCCAAGAGCACTTTTAAGGTTGTTTCTGTTTTCTTTTTTTTTTTTTGCAACTGACAACTAAACCGACTGTCACTATATCCTTCTTTGTAAGCAGTTCTTATTGCACAGAGCCATTGATGTGTCTTCCTGTTTGTGGGGAGGGGGGCTGCATATGCAAGCAGTGGTTACACAAGACTCCCCTAACGACATTATGGGCCTAATGAGTTTTAATTGGGAAAAGATCTTAACTTGAAGACCTAATTGCATCTGATTAAAGACAATATTAGTTTTAGTGCTGCCAAATTGGTTGGGGAGGGTGGGGAAAGGGGGTTTTGGTGGTATCAATGGTGTCCTTGTGGAAATATTGAAAATGTCCCTTAAACATGTTAAATAGATGAAGCAGACCAAGTCAGCTAAATAAAGCAAGGGGAAATGAGTTTAAAAGTAAGGAATAACACGAGCAGGACTGATGATTGACCATTAATTGAAAGACAGTTTTTAGCTATGCTGATGATAGCTTTTATAAATTATCTGAAGAATAAATTCTCAGACTCTTGTAAGAATAAAAAGAACAAAACAGTTTGTATTTATTATTTTGTTATTATATTTTGTAATTTTGTTGTTGTTTGTGAACATAATCTTTAGCTGAGCAATGTGTTCTTGTATTTTGGGCTAATTAGTTTCAATTTTGAAAAATATTGACTAAATCAGTTTCCACAAGAGTTAACTGGACTGATTATCATATTATGGAAATATAACCAGTGAATTACTTTAACCAGTTTTTCACTGTTGTGCCATGTTTGTCTTTTCATTTATATAAACTTTGCAGCTCTTAACTAGTCACATCGTCAGAAACTCTTCAACATTGCAAAGGTTTTTGGGGGGAAACGTTTTTCATTGTAAGAGCATGCAGAAAATTATATAAATGATCATTTGAGTGAATTTAAATGTAGCTTTTCAAGTCATCAAACCAAATAAAAAAATAAAAATAAAAAATAAGGCAGCAAGAATGCCTTTGTCTTGCCAACAGCAAACAGGAGAAGTGTGGATCAAACCCACAACGTTTTGGTTTCCTGGATGACTGGATTTCTTACTTAGCCATAGTTGCCGCTTAACATTTTTCAGACTGTTCTTTGCTTTAATAAACTTAAGTAATTTATTAGGGAAACATTATAGAAAACATATCTAATACCTCAAGAAACACACCTTCAGTGAATTCAGAATCATACATATTTCTGGCTGATTCAAGTTTACGGTAAACTTTTTATCTTAGCAACTATTAACTGTTTTTTCTCACTGATGGTAATATTGATCTTTAGGATTGGTGCAGTCAGAGTCCCAACTGGAACCAAGAACAGGAGATTTGGGCAATGACAAGAAGATCTCTCAAAAACAATTACATTACTCAAATACGAGCAGAGGCATTCAAAAAGATTTCTATATTATACCAATAAAGAGTTTTGCGTTTATCATTGATGGGACTCATTTTTGTTATGTCTTTTTGAGTATAAAAAGTGATTTCTTTTAAAAATAATTTTACTACCTTAGGAATAAACATTTCTCATTCACTATTAGTATAAACGTCTTTGTTGAATTAAAACATTTTCTAATCTAAATATGCCAGAGTTATGAATAGTTTCTGTCTCATTTGTATTTGTAATTGTAATGTATTCAAATAAAAATAGAGAAGTACACATACAGTGTTTACTCCCTCTACAGCATGCCCTGGATCGGTGGTGATTTAAAGCCTGACACAAGAGAGAATACTAAATTATGCGTGTATGAGGCTTCATTTCCTGCTCTTCTTAAGCACTTTCTTAATTGCCATCCTCACCTGAGCAATTGTATAATTTCCTTTATTTTTCTCCTCCTCTGCCCAGAATATGAGTCTATAATGAGCTGTGGGTGTCCCACAAAGCTAAGCCTGGCGCCTTGAAATAGGTTTCACTAATTTACCAATTAGTCATAAGATACAATTAGTGAACAAGTTTTCTAGGTCCACAAGTGCACCCCACCACTGGCCTCCTCGCTCTGATTGTTCTATCTCTGCAGTGATCATCACTCCATTACTCAGCTCATGCTCTCGTCCTGCTTTGTTCAGCTTTGCTACAAAAGTGAGGTCCCACCTGCACTTTGGATATTAGTCCAGCCCTATGCGCCTCGGAGGGAATTGGTGTGGGAGTGGGAGTGTGTGAATGTGTCTACGTCCGCAGCTCTGGGTTTCTGTTTAAGTGCAGCTGGGACCGGTTTCACTGACCAAGACGATGCAAGTTAAAAAGTGGAGGGTGTAGGGAAGGGGGTGGGGGTGTCTGGAGACTGGGAAAACTTATGAGAACTGAGACAAGTTACTGAAAGTTTGCTGGAGGTGAAAATCTAATTTATGGGTGGAGAATAGTGTGTTGTTTCTCTCCTCTGTTCGCCCGACTATTAAAACTAAACCCGAGGACAAAAATGAAACATAAAACAACAACAACAAATATCAGCTTTGAAATGCTTGCTGGTTGTTATTATGCTGTCCGCAGGGCTCTGAGCGTAAAGCAATCAATACATTAGAGGTCATAGGTCAGTGTTTTCTTCTGCAAAAGTTTGCCTTTTTTTATTATTGTCAACAACCTGAGTGAAATTTTTCATTTGTTTTATTTTTCAGTTACAATATTGCAGACTTTTGTATCTATATGTGTAAGTGTGTGTAGGGTAGATAAAATAAATTATTGCTCAAATGGAAACACAATTCTGTCACATACACGGTGATATGCCGACTAAGTTATTAACCAGGAAAAAAACTAAAAAGAAAAAATACCACAGATGTTTAAAGGCTTAAGGAGTGACAACACACTGACGGGTTTGAGTACATTTTTACTCAACATATGTTAAATATTATTCATGGGGTTTCATAGAATACAAAACATGTATTAAAATGTATGTACACGGGCAAGCTAAAGAAATAAATGTTTTTTCTGCACCTCTCAGGACTACAACATAAGGCAGGAATTTTTGTGCTAATTGCTTTTGCCATGCGGAGGGAGCTAAAGTGTGTTTCCTCTGAGCACGTTTAAGTACTACTACTTTATAGCAAGTTTCTATAAACAAAAATATGATATTTAACCTCCATGTGTTAGACTAAGGAAATAAATGATTCAGTTTGTCAGCAAAATTATACATCTCTTATAATTTAAACATTAGATTTTCATAGGAGAACAACAATTATAAAAACAGGCATTTACTGGGAAAAAAAAGTAATTGCAGGGTATATTGTCTTCCACTGTGTATAAGTTTGGTCAGCCTCCCCTTGTAGGAATGAAAGAATGGCTAACTTGATAATAGCGGCCTTCTAATATAAGAGCAGCAGTTTTCTACAGTCAACAACAGTCCACAGCACTATGGGGGCGAAAAGGGAAATATAAACTGGTAATAATCACAACAGTTTAAAAGTATTTAATCGCTTTGATAATTCTTCATCTTTTCTTTAATTTGCATCCCCATGTGGTTCCAAATATCAAATGTATTTTAATGTGTCAGAGAAAGATAATCAGTGATAATCTGTGAATGCAAAAATGTATTATGTGTATGTATATTTTCATATTTAAAGTATAAAACAATATCTAATCCCTATGTGAAAAGGTTAGAAATGATTACTGTAAATGTATTGTGAGTGTGTTGGGGTCATTTGATAAAGCACTATAAGAACAGACCATTTACACTATATTATTGCTACCTCTACATTTTTGTAGATATTAAAGTGTATTTTCTTAAACTACTGAATGGTTGCATCCATCCAGTAGATCTCTGGAGGCTGGTTTAATAAATACAAACAATTCTTGCTGCACAGGAAGATTCTACCCATTGCCAAAACAATTATTTATGTTTAAATTATGGTCTATGCAATCGCTTGTTCCTCAGAGCACTAGTGCTTCAGCTCTGAGAGACTCTGGTATTGATAGGATAAATACTAAATGTCCATATTTATCTAGTGCCTCTTTAACCTAATCTCAGATAAGCATTAATATAGGTTTGAGCTTTGCCAGCAGAATCTTTCCATTATATGCAGTCTAAAATTCAACTCTTACAGTTTGAGAAAGGATAACATGGTTAACTGGACTTTCCTGCCAATTCGAATTTTGATCAACACATTTAATGTAATTCCATATGAAGCTTTTAGACACAACAAAGTCCCAGAGCTGTCGACTTCAATTGGAACTTAAACTAGCCTTTTTCCAATCTATTCAGATGCAATAGGACAGGTAGATGATGACTGTATGTCTAGTAGAGAGTTTATATCACTCTTAACAGTATCAACATTACCCTTTGTGTGCACCGCTTTAAGCACTTTTATGTAGAAGAAAGACACTAGAGACCAAAGTTTTCCCAAGTATAAAAAAAGTTCCCATGTTATTGAATATCATAAATCTCTGTGTAGCAGTGTATAATTAAAGCATAGGTTTCAGTCAATTAAGCCTCGTATCAATCTGAATTTAGAAAAGATAGAGTTGTATCTCACTGTTGCATATAAAATATGTATGTGCATATTTTTACTGGTCATTTGCCTAAGTGTCGTTCATAATTCTTGCTTCAGATATTCTCTCTCTCCTGTATTGTACCTTCCTATCTCGCTCTCTTTCTCTCTGAGGTTCATTCCCCTCATGCTAATGGACAACCTCCCTCTCCGTCTCCCCCCATGTCTATCTAATCAAAAATCAATTAAAAACACCTCGCCGCCAAGTCTCCAGAGCCAAGCCTTGGTCGAGGGTGGAATAGAAACGATTCCCGAACCTCTTTCTCTCTCTCTCAAAATCTCTCGTCTCTCTTACTCACTTCCTCTCCCTCCCTCCTCCACCTATGGTCTCCCGATCTCTTCCCTAAGCTCCGCCCTCCTGTCTACTGGAAGTTGGCAACATGATTTACGAGAACGGAGAACTTAATTTATATATTTTTTTCCTCTTGCATCCTCTCATTTATTTATTAGATTTTTCTCCCAGCCGCCTCTTCCTGTCTCTGGTGTGGAGGGGAGAGGGAGGAAGGGAGGGAGGGAGAGGATAGGATTAGATGGAGAGTGGTCTCGAGGCAGACCAGTAGACTGGCAGGCCTGCAGACATGGAACAGATCTGTCCCACACTTAATGGCATTAGTGCCGTCCCTGAAAGGGGGAGGGGAGGCCAGCAGGGAGACAGGCTAACATATTAAAACTGCTTCTATACCAGACGCTTGTCTACTCCACTCAAACTCCAACTTCCACTCCAACTCTCTTTCATTCTACGCACATTTATGCATGCATGTCCATTACTATGTCAAAGCAAAGCACTTTGCTAAAATTTGCTTTTCAGGGTTAATTTTTTTCAGAATCATCTCATCGTTGAAAATGCATACATGTGGGTCCTCATAAAAAAAAAAAACAAAAAAAAAAACTTTCCCTTCATGGAAAGTGCTAATAGGCTAACATGGCCCACAGTGAAAGCTACATCTCTGTCAATTCTTGCTGTGTGGATAAAACTGCAATCTCTCCTTCCTCTGTACTATCCCCTTAACTCATTTACACTTACCTCTTTTCCCACCAGGATTTAACACATTCTTCCAATCTGTGAGACTTTAGTGTGATCAGTGAAGGATTGCTGACTGTCAGCACACCTTCAAACACAGAATTCAACTGATAAGATGCACTTAGTGACTGAAATTACCCTCTCTAACCTTCTTGGGTGCTGGTCCCAAAAGACATGTTGCTTTAGTCTCCAGGAGGACTCAGAAATTGTGTACAGGTGCTGGACAGGAGCATAAAGTAACATGTGACAAATTATGATAGGAGGAAAATAAAAGTCAGCAATAAAAACAAGAGAGAAGTGTCAGGAAAGACAAAGGAGAAAGCATTCTTCTTAAACATGCACATATCAATTGTAAGAGACTACGGAGAGACCAGGGAAGAGGAATAAATGAGGAGATGAGAATGGACAATGACAGACAGGTGGAGCCAACATGCTGTGTGTTTTGATGGATGGGGCTCTGAGTCAGTAAATATACATGGACCCCGCCCTCCGGCTCTTTCAGCTTGCTTCAGCAAGGCCAAGCATAGATGAATCTGGAGGAAATATTCCATTGCCTTTACGAAAGGTTAAGTCACAACAATATTTTTGTGGATCATGAAAATATAAGGAACGCTTCCCTCCGTCAAGTGAGTTTAAATTATCCATTTCTCCCTCAGCTGGTTGAGGAGAAGCAAGAGCAGGGACAAGAAGAGGTTGGCAGGCACTAACAGCCTGGGGAGTGTTTTCTCTTTACCTCTTTGTCACAAAGGCCACCCGAGGTACTGGAGATGTGTCTGAGAACAGCTTCAGGAGTAGCTATTGATCCTGCTGAGAACTCCAACTGTATATAGCTGAGCTTTACCCACATCCTTACACCCTGAGGAAAATTATACAGGTGCAGACCGTACTAAAGGTCACCCTATGATGGAAATAGGAAGCTGCAACTGACTTTGCATTATTTAATCAGTCCAAAAAACTATTGCATTTGAATTACGAAGATGTTACAAGTGGTTTGTGCTCGTATTGCTATTGAGGCATAAAAGATAGTAAAAAATCAGAACTATTATGGTGGTTTTCATAGCAATTATAAAGACATAAAAATGTTGACTACTGTAGGTTACATAGGGAGCTCATTAATTATCCCCAGGAAGATTTTTTTATTTGAGCATTGAGTTTACATACATTAGGATTTTTTCACAATAAATAGGGATATTCAATCTTTTTTTAATATATTCCTTGCTTTCCTCGACCACCCCAGAACAACATACATATATATATATTATCTAATATTAGTTGTAAGAATTTATGTTTATTCCATGAAAAAAATATTATGATTTATTGAAGTACTAAAGACTGTGTTCAGCATAGCCTTACTGCTATTTTTTAACAGTTACTTGCATAGAAAATACATTTATTTCACCTCAATGACAACTAAGGATGTTTTCTTTATCACTCCATAAAATCACTTTAAAATGTATTGAGAAAATTGTCAGTAATCTTGTTTATCTTTCATTCTTCTGGGTCGCTACTTTTAACACTAGATCCCAAAATGGTTTATTGGATGCAGTGTTATGAGCAGCTGTATGTGTTTAGCCTGCAGTTAATTCTGGATGGGAGTGAATGTCCATTAAATGTAATCTAGTTTTTCAGTGCAGCGCTCAAACCGCAACTTCAGAGAATTGGCCACCGATGAAGACATCATCCATCATCCTATGTACGCTCTGCCAGAACACTTGGAGATAAATACGGAGGCTTTTTAAGTTATACCTGTCTTAGTGAAACCACACAATCATAAACTCTCAGAGTTTTCATGCAGAGGCTCATAATTCACGTCTATTTCTCCAAATCAGAAGTATAAAAATCTTTTCATAGCTTTTCATCAAACCCTGCTCTCTCCATCGGCGGAGGCTTTTATCCTGCATGATTATTTCACATCTTGACAGCCACCGCGACATGTCTTTTTATGTGCATGTATGTAAGCATCAGCACACCATCTCACCTCCTAAAAGATGAAAAGAAACCCAAAATGGTACACTCAGAAATTTGAGTTCTTATTTTGATGAAGCAGTGCTTTTAGAGTTGATCTGAGTAGTCCACTAGAACACTTATCTCAGCATCAACAGTGGTGGAGAAAAAAAGAAACTGCCTTAATTGGATTGCTAAAGCTCTAAAAGGTTTTCTGCACATGGGCTCCTCTGTAGGCCGTTGGGCTCCAGGGCCAGACTGGGCACTGAGGCTTGACTGCCAGGCGGACTGGCTGGGCCAACTGATAAAGTCCAGAGACTCATTGGTGTCTTTGTTAGCCGCCACGAGTCTACGGGTAAGATGATACTAAGAGGCTTTGAATATGTGATTGAATTAGTAAGTACAACACAGAGACAGCAGCAGAAGCCCACAGATACACCCACACCTCTTTTTTTTTAACTAAACAGATTCAGTATGGTGATAATATTTTATGTACACACAAGCGTGTTTACTCCTTGATTTGTTTTGCTTTTTTCTCTTTACTTAGTGAACACCTACACATAAGTACAGGTGCTCACAGGGAGGGTTCATCTATCAGAGATTCACTGTGCCCTAAAGCAAGTAAGAGCTGCAGCAGACATTGATCAAACTGACTTCTTACATGAAAAAGTTCAAAACCACACTTTTCAAATCCCCTTACTGTCAGCAACCTTCCACTGTTGATATGAAATGAGGCACACATTCACTGAAAAGCAAATTATTATTACGCTACTGCATGTTCTCCAGCAAGCTTGCAAGCATAGATTCAAGGATTTTCATGCAGGCAGATTATGTGCAACAAAATGTAACATAAGCTTTACATTTTTAACTTACACATCCAAAAAAGCTCCAGTTTTCTACACACTTCTGGGCTAAAGAAATGGCTATTATATAGCTGTGATTTTACACTATAATAGCAGATAATATTCTCGCTCTCAGACATGGAAACGGTTTGGCTTGTTTCGATGTTAACATTTTACCAATGCATGTCGAATAGGTTCGACCCTAATAGGGTCGAACCTATTCTATTACTGAAAAATCTCACTAATCGTTCAGATAACATGAAGCTATGTTTCTCTTCCAAATGATGATGGTTTAGATAACATCGAATTCAAGGAAATGGAACATATTTTTGCACAACCGTTCCAGAGTTATTAGCCTTTGTTCCAACTGTTTTGCATATTCAGCCTCCCTTCGAGCCCACGTAGATGTTAATGCACTCCCACACAAACAGATCGGTGTGAACAGGGCAAACATATTCTCCATCTTCCTCTCTCTCACTAACACACTCTTACACACAAGCCGAATATCTCTTCCATCAATGTCTTTTCCTAAAATCTGCTCAAATGATATAGATTTAGGGACACATATGTCCATAGACAGAAAAAAGTGCAGAAAATCTGTTTTTTGTGTCGCTCGTAGCCACCTCTCAGTGTGCTGGATCAGCTGAAATAGGATCCATCCTTTAGCTCCCTGCGTACTTTTTGCACATACTGATATAGTCTGATCTCCTGTCAATGAGACAGCCCACTGGGACCACGTCAGGGGCTTATAGCTCAGCCTCCAGAGACCATCTCAGCCAGATGCTCAAAGAGTTGGAAAGCAGGAAAACAACAGCCACTACACACAGTGCTTTAGGCGGCTTTAAGTGACATCTCTACACTGCTCACTTCAAGAAAGTGTTTTGACGCGAGCCCGATCTGGTAGAGTGCCGTGTCATGGGACAATGGTGCAAACGCGACAACCGGCAGGTTCAATAAAATCAAATGTATTTAGGTTCCCGATGCAAGTGTAGGCGTGTTAAAGTAGAGGGCTTTAAAAGGACTATGTATGAGCACATTGTGAGTACTTTAATGAGAAAATGCTCTAGGTATCATTATGTTTTTTGAGACTTTGGGTGATTTTCTTTGTTGGGATTTTCAAAATTCTGCTCATACATATTTAAAATGTGTTTATTTTGGCTCTCTTTGTTCTGCGATGGTTTCTTTAACCATCTTGTCACCTGTGAATTTCATCAGTACTTACTGTATCATTCCAGAGTATTTATCTCTGCTTATTGTTACCTTACTGATTTTTTTCATAAAATTTTCCACCTCCCATTATTAGTTTTCAAGTTGATCTGTATTTTAAAAGATATTCTGCTCTATATTACTTTTTACTTTTATTAATTAGGTTTTAACCAACCTACCTACTGTTTCTATGTTATTTTCACACAACTTATAAATATACTGAAAGGCAGCACTGCTTTGAGCATATACAGTAGAAAGCCTCTACTCTCCAGATGCTGCCAAACAAGACATCTTCTGCAAAGAGAAGGGTCTCACAGTCTGAATCTCCACTGAAAAAAAGTCCTTTAAATAGAATCTTATTTTAAGGAATATGTTGTCCTAGATAAATCTGATAGAGAGTTTGATATGTTAAATATGTCCACTGGAATACTTGAAAAAGATTTTAACAAAGAAATACAAACTTAATATGACAACCTTTGTCTATAATGTTTCTCCTATACTTCTTCACAATAATTACTTCTTACCGAAGGAAACTTACACTTAGACAACTTTTATTGTCATTTTGTATACACAGAATGTTTACAAAACGAAATTCCGTTTCATTTTGTGTACATGTGTATGATAGAATAAATTCACATTTAAATAAAATTGCCTACTCTATGAGTATATTTATACAGAGAGGGGAATATAAAATCCTTATAAGACATTTAAATGAAACCCATGTGCACCACTACCAAAGCTTCTTGTATTACCTTACTCTTTTCTGTCAGTAGAATATGCCAATATCACATGGGTGGAGCACGACCTATCCTTAATTATTCCTCAATCTCTCAAAAGTCTCCTGGATACGCTTTTCTCTGGAGCTTAGCCCACAGCTTTTTTTAGATGGAGATGGCAATGGAAAAAAAAATGTCTGGTTTTGGTGCCTGGCAAAACATGCCTGTTGTTTTGACCACAGGTTTTAGATCACGTAAAAAAAAAAAAATTTAACCACAAGTCAGTCTAATTATTTTCAAATCAGTATCCACGGCAGTTTACTTCAGACTTTATTTTGGCTCCTAAGCAACATCTGCCTTGGTTTAAAATTGTACAGACTCATCTCTAAAGCTGGAAAAATGGGTTAACTAGGCCACGTTCACACTGCAGGCCTTAATACTCAATTCTGATTTTTTTGTGAAATCTGATTTTTTTTTTGCGTTGCCGTTCACATTTCCAAATATATGCGACTTATATGTAATTTAATTCAGTTCATTTCAGTGTATTTATATAGCACCAATTCACAATACATGCCATCTCAAGGTACTTTATAGTTAACAAGATCATACAGTCAAATTGATTCAAAGATTTCTGTCTATGGGAAACCAGTTGATTGTATTGAGTCATTGACTCAGATGCAATCCCTCACACTAAGCATGCTTGTGGTGACAGTAGAGAGGAAAAACTCCCTTTTAACGGGAAGAAATCTCCAGCAGAACTAGGCTCAGTGTGAGCGGCCATCTGCTGAGGCCGACTGGGGTTAAAGGAGACAGAAGCAAAGATACAAAAAGCAACTGTAAAAGGTGGCCCCGTGAAACACACAGCCAGGCAGACAAGCTCTGAGCCGACTCCCATGTCAGAGGATGAAGAGAGCACATCCAGCCAGTCACAGTCATAGAAACAGGACTACACTGGAAAAACAGGCCGATCTCCAATATCTATAAACAAAGGTGGGGTTGAACTTTTACTATAACTGAAAAAAGGTGTTGATGGCAGCAGCACAGCTGATATTTCTCTCCAGGGTGGTGTCACAGCCAAACAGGAACAGATGAGGTGAAGGTACTATGAGAAAAGGCAGAGAGAGCATAGCGTTAAAGATTAAACTAACAGATTCTGCAGAGTGGAAGAATAGAGATACAATGAAGTAAAATAATGAAATAGGGGTCCCTATGTCCTCAAGAAGTCTAAGCCTATAGCAGCATAACTATAGAGATAGCTCAGATAGCAGAGTGAACTGCATTCATACAACAGTAAAGGACGCAATGACCTCATAACCAAACTTGCTCTGTTTACGGAAGTAAACATTAATAGTAGTGCTGGAGCGTTTCTCACGATCTTTCCCAACCTTAAAACTTCCCAACTTTACAATCTTTTCAAGATGGTAAAAAAAAGACTGCTCTCCGCATCATCGCCCACCATAGTTGTTGTTTTTCTTCCCGCCTCTGCGTAGCAAGACACTGAATATGGAGCTTTGTCAGTTATTAATGTCATTCAGGTTGGATAAATACAACCTGGCCAATGAGACACAGGTCGTATTTACAAAGATCAGATACGTACAGTATTGGATTTAGGACCACATAGCCAAGTGACCTGGGTCGCATTGGAAGCAAATATGATCTGTGTTGTTCAGACTGCCATGAAAAGATCAGGTACAGGTCACATTTGGGCAAAAAATCTGATTCGGGTCACTTCAGGCTGCTGTGTGAATGTAGCCTTATTTAATGACCACGAACCAAATATTTAGCAAAATCAAACAATTCCTTTAACATTCCGAGGTGAAAATAACTAGAAAGATAACAATAAAGAAGAAGAAATATAATATAAAAGAGCAGAAAACAGCACATGAAATAAACAATGCAACAAGAAGAACAGAAATAGATGGAATACACCTGACCCTTAGCTAAGCTTTAGTCAGAGTCATCTTTTATTCAGAATGTCAGGGTTCTTCAAAGGCTTCATGGTACTATGCACTTTAGCATGCTTACTAAAGTCTTTGCAAAAGGAACAGCCAAACAGCAACATAGATTCTCTGTCTTACAAGATGAATATGGGTAGGGTGACCAAACGTCCTCTTTTGCCCACACATGTCCACTTTTTACATTCTCAACTGGGGTGTCTGGAGAGGAATTCAAAATTCATAAAAATGTATGTTTTTTTTTTCATGAGACCGTAATCGTATGCTTAAATCGACTGACGCTTTGCACAGAATACTGCGGTACTTTGTTGACCGACGTTATTGTCAAGGGACCGCCCTGTGGGAGGGTTTAGCGAGACATTCAAACACACACAGGGAGAAGAGCTACCAGCATTGGACACAAAATGCCAAAACAAAAGTGCAGCTTCACAGACGAACTGCAAAAAAAAAAGTGCCTACAAAGGTGCTGGAGATCTCAAAACTCACAAGGACACTGAAAAAACAAAACAAAAGCTGTGCGAGGTGAGAGCTATTCTTCAAAGTTGACTGAGTACTTTCTTAGACTTGGGAAAACAGAAGATTCTGTAACGAGATATTTTTTTGAAGCTGTATTTCTTTTATACAGTCATGTTTAGAAAATTATTTGATTTTATTTGTTATGTATTTTAATTTATCATTTAGGTATAATAAAGCATGTTGATTAACCTCTGAGAAGCCTGTCTGAATCCATCTCAAGGTTGAGCAAAGTGTCCTCCTTTTTGGAAATCAAAATATTTTCACCCTACACAAGGGGCTTTCCTTGGATTACGTTTTTTAAATTTTTAGTTTGTCTCTCCGTCTGTGTATAGGATAACTTTTCAATTTTTGAAGGGATTCTTTAATATGATTTGGTGAAACAAGCAGTTACCCCCTAAACCAGAGTGGCAGCAGTGACTATTGACAGCTTCAGCATCGGAGAGAAGAAAGTCCAAAAGAATTATACTGAACACAAGAAAGGTGAGGCATGCCTTGCTCGAAGTCGCGATCTGCTGATTAAACAAGAAAGCAGAGTGCATGAAGAAGGTGAGAGAAGAACAGAAACCAGAGGCTGCAAACATACACTGCGCCTTATTTATAAACTTATGAAAGGATTTTAAGAAGAAATTTAACAAAGGTGCACCTGATTCCAAGGAACAATTCATTAAAATTTCACAATGATCCAGATCATGAGTGAGTTTCAGCTGTAGGTGTAAGTCACAATATGGGGCAAAATGTTCTGCTTCGTGTCTGCGCTCTCCGAGTGCTTTTCTAGTTTTTAATGGCTTTCACAGACATTTTGTAACCGAAATAAACTACTGTAGGAGCTCTTTTAACTCTAGTACTTTCCTCCACACTGTATATAGTAGATTAGTTTGTTGGCAATTTCTCTTTTTTTTTCATTTCTTAAAAAAATGTTTCCCTCTTTTGCAGTGCAGTTAAATTTTAATTTTGTGTGCTCAAGCCTTATCTGTGTATTTGTTTTACTACCGTCACCAGAATACCTCTGCTATAGGACAATAAAGGTATTTCTATTCTGTTCTATTCTATTTTTACACAAAGCAGAGAACAGAAGCAGAGAGCAGAATATAGGTACATTGGGGTGAACATGTTGCATAAATTTCCTCCTTAGATACCTCGTTTTGGTCCCATGAGGCAGCTTCTCTCTTCTCAGGGGACTTCATCTCCCTTTTTTCTTCCTGCTTTATTACTCCTTATACGAGAATGTGTAAATATGGAATTATTGTGAAATTGATTGTTGCTCTCTTCTGTCCAGTGTGGCCTTCCTCTCATTAATCTCTTATGCCTGCAGAAGTAGCTTAAAAATCCATCTGGGGCCATCGCTGCAGACAATTGTCTCAAAGACCCATTCCATCCAAATTGAATTAGGATCAATGTGGAGCATACACAAGCAAGAGCATCATTAGATCAAGAGATGTAAGCAAAGAGAGGGATGGTGAAGGAGAAGGGAACAAACTGCAGCTGATTGCTCTTCTCGTTTTCATGGCAGACTCTCAAAGGAGATTTGGCTGAGTCCTTTTTTAATATCTATTTGTTAAGTGTTTATTGCCACATGTGAAAGTACTTCTACTTTTTTTCTTTTTTATATACAAAAGCGGTACACACAAACTTATATCAAATGATTTGTTCTTTGTAACCCACTGCTAAGCATTGCCAAAAATGTTTTTCTACAATCTTCATATGAGCACCACTTTCTAGTTGCAAAGCGGATGAAAATGGTGGTACAAACTTAGAGGGAAGTGGAGGAGGAAGGGAGTTGTGAGTTGCATGCAAAGACACATCTGGTGTGACTGGGCTGTCTGAGTGAAAGCAAGATGGGTGGCAGAGACTGAGAGAAAGATGAAAGGAAGAAGGAAAGGTGCTTTGAGATAAAGCTGAAAGCAGGTCATTGACAAATGAAAGTACAAGGTGACTGGTCAGCATGTGGGGTTGGTAAAAGGTACATATGTGTATATGGAAGAAAAAGAAATCCCAGGAAACTTAATGAGAAGTCAGTGTAAGAATGGCTGATGCTGGCGACAGCTGGTGGACGAGAGATGGAGAGGAAATACTTTGAAAAGCTGAAAGCAAAGCTGAAAACAACCGGGACAGGGTGGGCGGGCATTTTAAGTAATTTTCAACCTGATACAGTTTGTAGGCAGAAGAGAATTGCACAAGGGGGTTGAGACAGAGAGTGAGGAGATGTGGTGTGAAAAAAAAGAGATACAGAGAGCTAGATATGAGAGAGGGTGAGATAGAGATAGATAGGACGGCCTGGAGTGAGACAGTTATCGGCCGTGATCGATCAGGCCTGCTGATGCCAAATGGGGGGTGTAATGATGGGTAATGATATGAGCCTGAAGAGGGAGCACAGTGTGTGCCTCCGTGTGTGTCTATATGTGTGTCGATTCCATGACCGCACAGATTTTCACACTTTCATTAATAGATCCACTTCATTGCTCCTCACAGAGATGGTTTAATACAAGCACCCACAACTATCCATCCATCCATGCTGCACATGCATGGCATAACTTCATTCTGACACTCTTCAAGTTTTAGTTTTATTTGTCTTTGTTTTTCTTTCATCTTTTGAGCCACTTAACATATTCATCTTCTCTTTGGTTGTGTGTTCCTTGCCAGTTTTAGTGTGCCGCCACACCCCCACATCATCAGCTGTCACTTTCTCCGCTCTCCATCATTACTTTTTCATTTCTTTCTCACCCACCATGAATCCCTGTGAATTATCTCATCTGTTTTTCAAATCAGTCCGTTAAACACGAGCTGCTTCTGATTTCAATTGAGTATGTACATAGTTTGCCAAGCTTTACAAAAATGGACATACAGGATATCCAGTCGCTTATTAATCAGTGCTACCTTGGCAGACCTACTGATTCTGAAACAGTTTCCCCAGCAACATAAACCAACTCGTGATTATGTATTCTGCTATAACTGGAGATTATTACAGTAAGCTTGTTCTGCTCTGTTTTAGCATCAGTGTAAGTCTTCTTTTTAGACTCTCTTTCAAAGTAGGAACAGGAGCTTATCGATAAAATAGTGCAAATTTCTCTGGCTTATAGGTGTAATTAAAATATAGAACATTCTATTGGAATATTGTTTCAGAGGAATGATCTGCAGAGAGTCACTGACTGACCTTTTATTTAAATAAACACATGGCCTCTAGCTTTACTTACTGAAGTCTTTGGCCATTGCTATAGAAACAATCTAATTTAATTCATATATTTAGAAAAAAGATCACAATTTTCAATGATGACGCTTTTGTACAGAGAATGTTCCAAACTTTAATAATGCAACTGAGCAATATATATATATATATATATATATATATATATATATATATATATATATATATATATATATATACATATATAAAGTTTCAAATACTAAGTTTTTAATTTATTTAAAGTTTGATTTATATGTACTTTTTTCTATAGAGGGGACCTTGATCTCATTTATATTTATTATAGCAAAACCATGTTTAAGAGTTTCATTAACATTTATAATGTCAATTTATAAAAGAAGCAAAAGTTTGTTTTTTCTTTTTACTTTCACCTCAATTTATATTTTTGTATTATGATGGAAAGCACATTTCATTGCTTTGTGTTGAGGATCAGATGTCAATGATGAAGCAAACCAAGCCCCCCTGAGGTCACATCTCTGCGACAGAGATTATTTAAGCAGCCGACTCCCCCTTTTTCTTTCTCTTTACCCTGTAACCTCCGGAACTGATACGAGAAACAGTGGCCTTCAGCTGAAGTCATCTTACATGCTTCTCTTTTTTGATTGCATTGAAGATTTCTGCATCAGTTATTATTTACACTTATCTGCTGCTATTTTAAAGGACACCTTGAATGCATTAACACACCAAACTTTAAAACGTCTAACATTCTTCTAGACTATTTGAATGGACTCATATAACCCTTTTTCCCATTTTTATCAGTCTTTCATTTACCTTATGCTAATTTTCAGTAGTGTGTAATGTTTGCATAGTGCAGATATTTTAACTGTGGTTATCTGTGACTATTTATACAGTGAATGTTCCACCCCGTTTTTTGTTAACACTTGAGGAAACAGAGACAACTTCTTTGGTTGGTGATTAATAACTCTGCTGATAACCATTATCTAAATTACAAAATTAGTGAAATATAACTGCCTTACTGTTGCCCTTTCCATTTGTTGTAAATACAATATTTAAATTCTAGGTCTGAAACCTGAGTTTAATTTTACTGTTAATCCGTCATCTTTTCTAAACGGATATCCAAACGCTGAATTTGTCCTTTTGTATGCAAGGTTTAGTTTGTTTTAGACAGTTGTTACACACACACATGCATTCGCTCATTCAACTTATTCACCTGCCAAAAGGTAAATGATGTTGTAGCTTGTGTGTAATGTTACCTCCTTCACTCTTCAACTTGTTAAATAGGTTGATGTTTTGATGTTCTTGTATGTCAATCAGAGCCTAGCGGTTTGAATGCAATTTTAACGCGTTTTTTGACCGAGGTTGACACGGGACAGCAAGCCGTTCCCACTGGTTTAATCGAGGGAAATATACAGAACAGAGGAGGACAAGACATGGAAATGGAAAGTATCTAAAGGACCCATGACATATAAAGGCAGCCTGAGGAATTCAGAAGAACTGAGAGCACTTTTAACAGGCTAAACCAGGAGACACAGGTGAAGGACATCTACTAATCACTGGTGGCTCCGGCTGAAGGAGAAAAAAACAGTAAGAAAAACCAAAATAACATCTGAACCAGACGGTAGGGCTAAGATATAAAAAACACTAAGGGAATAGATGCAATAAATAAAATTCAGAGGCAACCAATCATCTCAGGGTAGCACCTTACTATTTTTTTTTCCCCCAGCAGTTTATTGTGATTACACTGTCACAAGTACAGAGCAATGAAATGAACTCTATGCATTTAACCCATCCCCTTGGGGAGCAGTCGACTGCCATTGTGCGGTTGGGGTAAAGGGTCTTGCTCAGAAACCCAGAGTGACAGTCTGTGGGAGTGGAGTTGAACTCAGGACCTCAGGGTTCCAAGCTCTATGCCCTAACCACTAGGCTACCATGCTCCATACTATGTCGTACTATACTATGACATAATAATGTAATTTAAAAGGCAATTCGCAGTTATATAGTAAACATAACTACAAACAATGACACATTTTATGATCATAACTAGCTTATCAACCTGGGGAAACCAACAAGAAGGTAATTGGAGAGTTTATTGACATCAACTAAGTCAAATGTAGAGTGGGATGGTGAAGAGGGACCAAGTTGGGCAGCTTGGTTGGAAGGCAGATGGAGCCATGGATGAAGTAACTTAGAAAGGAGAGACTCAGATGCTTACTGACTGCACAGGCATGGAGAGCAAACCCATACCTTGGCAAAAGAGAATAATAAGGTGCATTTTTTGGAAGGGATTTTCAATTTCAACAGACATGATCGATTGTTGCTTGTTCTAAAATGTTACAAAACCAAAAACAATGTTTAAACACCCAAACATTTATTAGCGTTCTATCTTGTAAAATTGGGAACTTTGTAATTGGTTAATATATATGCAGCCAAAGACAACAAAACTTTACTCTTAATAGCCAAGGTCATGTTTTTTTTCTGATGAAGTGCCCCATTTCTATTGATGAGCAATAAACCATATTTCTTAAACCACTTTTCAAGCCATAGCCTTTCCTTGTCTCTGTGAGATTTTTCTCTATTAAAAAGATATGAAATAAATAAAAGGGTTATTGCATTCATTCTGTGTAATCATTGTTGTAAAATTGTTTAATAAAATATCACCTTAATCATGCAGTCCAATAGAAAGTCTATTGGATATTTTGTTGTCCAAATAAGCAATAATGAGGTTGAAACATTGGACTACCTAAAATTACTCTGATTTAATGTTTGTTTGCTTCTGCTTAATGTTCTGTTCAGCACATCTCCCCAATATTGCTTATTGCATTCCTTACTTAATACTTAATCCCAGGAATGCAGTTATACTTTTTTAGTTCTATGTCCCTGTTTTTGTTTTATGTCTTTTCACAGTCAAGTCTTGATTTCATTCTTGTCACACTCATAATGTACCTTCCTGGACTTGCAGCACCTTCGGGTTTTGTTTTTAAATAAAATTATATTACTTTGTTTACCATCCTCCTGAGGCTTGCCTGCATTTACTTCAAACCACATGAAGCATAGCTCTGTCTTTGTTCTTCTTGAATATGCACTAATTGGGCAAATAACCTAATACCAGTATTGTTTTACTTTACTTCCTTTGCCATGAGGTTTTCAAGTGACAGAGACACCGACACTTAAATCTGCCAGCCTTTCATAAAAGAACTGTTATTTGAAAATGTTATTGAAAAATAAGTCACACATTCTGATGTTGAAAAATGTTTTGGTAAAGGAGAACAGCTGTAATTAGAAATGTGAGCAAATTTGTTTATTTTTGCATCCTTACATATTTCTCCAGTTTGTCCTTTTTAAGATATTATTTTACATTGTTTTTTTTTATCTTTTTTGGAATTATTTTACATCATAACCTTAATTTTAATGGCAGACAAAGAAAACCTAACTGAATCAAAAGGTCAGCTTTTTGAAAATTTCAAATTAACCTGCCCTTGTGTGAAAGCTGTAATGAATTAACTCTGATTAACCACTCTTTTGATCAATTTCACAAGTCGCTTTAATGCATAATTACTGCCTGACCAGTATGAAAATGTATTAATGTAGATGCTGTCTGAAAGAATAAAGTCATTAATATCAGTCAATCTGGTTAGGGTTACAATGCTGTTTTTAAAGCTTTTGGACTCCACTGATACAAAGTAAGAGCCAAATTAGTCTATAAATGATTAAAAAAATATGGAACAACAATGAATCTTCGAAGTAGTGGTGGGTTTAAAATGAATGAATGAATCAACAAACGAATGAATGAATGAAAATCCATTAAAATAACTAATTGCCCGCATATAAAGATAATGGATAAATATGTATATATAAAAGATATAGGTAAAATTTTGTGCTTTTGTCTGGAAATGACAAGATAACCTAATACTTTGTGTAAAGGAAAGAAGGACTTACTTTTCTCATGTTAAGGCCCAAAATGACCACAGAAACTTTCCATTGGCGAGCTGAACACTAAAAGGGTATTTTTTTTATTTGCAAAAAAAAAAAAAAAAAAAAATGTGATGATCCCCAATACCTTTAGGACAGGCAATGCAAAAGTTGAACCTTTTAGAAGGTATACACCCTTACATCTGGCATAAAACTTCCTAGTAGAGGACTTTTGCAAATTTCTGAAAAGACCCGCCATCTCCACTTAAAAAAATAGGGAGGGGACACCTATTAAACGTATGTGAGAGCATGCACAAGACCATTTCTCCTCCTGCACGCTTCCTTGAAAAGTTGCTGTTTGCATCGCTCATACAAGCTTACTTTCCAATAGAAGATTTGCAATTTTTCCACTATGTCAGACTCACCACTGGTAAGTGAAAATCGGGACCAGTACTTTTGGTAGGCCTTCCGTTAACACATTTACGAGAAAGATTGAGAATTATGAGGACCACTAATTTTGATGATCCAAAAAAAAACAAAAACATCCTGCCATATAGCTTTAAGAGCAGGACCTAAATAATTTGATGTAACTGATGTAATTAGAGATTCTGCTTTCTAGTACATCGCTCTAAAGGAGAGGGTCTTCATTCAAAAAACATTTAAAAGATGAACTGCAAAAAAGCTGATGGGAATGTACAACATGTACAGTTCTGCACAGAAAAACATGGTAGATAAAGAGCAGCTGCAACGAATGAAGGATAACAACTATAAATATCTATAGACATCATGTGATTTGCCCCATAAATATCACTACAGTACAATCAACAGATTGTTAACAACTCTTAAGAAGAAATTACTGTCACTCTTGGATGACACAAAGGATGACATTTTCTGTGTGTGTTCAGCATAAACTACCCTTAAGCGTCGTCAGTTTTAGGACTCAAACATATAAATACAGTAGCTTTTTTGTTTCCATAAACAATGTGAAAATTGCATTATGTAATTATTCGCCTTATCCATGTATTATTTATCAATTCTTTAATAATTGAACACTGTGTTAAGAATTACATCAATTTGCAAGTAAGAAAAAACTTTTTCATGTTTATACTATATATATATATATATATATATATATATATATATATATATATAGTTCTTGTTCAGTGCATCACAAAAATAAAATAATGAAAAATATTGACAGTTCCACATTTTTATAAAGTCTTGAGTACTTATTATATACAATATTAACAAAGACATAAACATACCATCATTGATCCCTGTATACATTTGAGCATAACTCATAAAGTTTTAACATTAGCATGCTTCTGAATCAAATATTTCAATCTTAGCTGAATTCAACTCAGACCTCATTTATCAAATCACTTGGTAAAAAAACTATTTGTTTGTCTCACATATTTTTCACTGCATGCCATCCATCAGTTTGAACAACAAAATATAAATGTCTTATTTATATTATGTTGCCAAATTTTATGCAAGTTTTTTTATTCAACGGATAATTCAAATGATGATGTCTTTTTGATGAAAGCCTGCTGAGGAATCGGGATCGGACACTGAGCGCCAGCCCATTATGTTTTCCTTAACTCCACCTCAACTTCACAAACTGTGACAAAAAAAATATATAAATAAAGAAATACAAAATCATGTGGACGAAATGGCAGTGTATGAGGATGTATAAAATAAATGAGAGGGAAAGTATGCTTAATGAGAAATGCTATTTTTACTGTTTTGATGTCCCCATTCACACAAGCACACAACTCAGACAAAAACAAATTAGAGATGTTGACTGCATCCAAAAGACATTAAAAACATATTAGCACAACAACCATTTGAGACTGTGTCAATAGGCATACACATGTGGTGTGTGTCTGCATTTCAAATTCAGGAAAAGTGTTCTCGGTGTAATTCTCGATACTTGTCCACACATACTAGTATTAGGCATTTTCTGTCACCGTGAGCAGTCGCCCCTTTTGGTTAATAGAAGACAAAATATCAACATAATGATATAAATATTTCTGCATGACTAAATAACTCAGAGGCATCTTATTGAGATTCATTTCCCCAATGAAATATGTATAACACTATGTTTGTATGGCAATTAATTCAAGATCCAGAAGGATCCAAATGCACTTTTTGCAACTTTTGAAAGTTATTGAGAACATCTTGATACCTGCTCTTTAAGCATTGTAGATCCCCCAACATAAAATAACTGATGAGAGAGAGACAGAGTTAGAAAAACAGGTAACCTGTTACAGTTGAATGTTGAAGGCACAACAAAAAGAAATATCAGTCCTGACAGAATGCAAAATGCTTCAAAAGTCATCCAATTACAACAGTTTTACATGAATTGCAGTACCATAATGATTTCAACTTGAACCCCTTTACCGCAATTGCACATTGCTATACCTGTGCGGAAAGAGGGAGTATATACCAAAACTTTGCTTGTTAGAAAGACTTGAATAAATAAGAAAACATAACTGTGTGACAAGAAAGACTTCAAGTTAGTTTTTAGGGGCAGGGATCATGAAAAAAGGAACTTAATGATTTACTCCCACACATTTTCTTCTACATCTGATTAAGAGGAAACTTTGTCTCTCTTTAAGTTCTTTGACAACTAAAGACAGCACCTCTAATTATGCCATTTCCAGATGAAGATAGTTATTCTTTTTCTGCTGGAACCCAGTCTTCATCATTGCAAGCACCAGTATTTTTTGCATGCAGAACACATATGTTTTAATGCATCATTGTTTAATCAAAGCTTGTATCATTTATGCAATATATTTGCTCATATTCACATTTGAGTTACAGCTCTATTTATAAAAGTTCAGGTTCTAATATTTGGTGCAACCCCCAGTTTCTGTGCAACAGGCTATTTTGAAAAATAATGTACAATAATAAAAGCATTACTCTTTCCATTACTATGCAATGCCACAACTGTGAGGAAATACTTTGAGTGCTTTATGGGCTGTATGAGTGAGCCACACTCTAATGCAGTTTTGATCAACAACGCAAAGGCTATGTTAATAACTGCTGATCATTTCACTGAAGGTCTTTGTAAATATTAACATATTCTATCCTCAATATCATGTGATAGCACAATATTTTAGGTGTCTATTTTTTTTCTAATCTTACATTAATATGAATTTTCAAATTTACGATTTACAATTAATGCACAATCAAGAAACAGCTCCAAGGTCAACAAAATATGTAAATGTTGAATCCTTTTGGAACAGTTTTTCCTTTTTATGCAGGGAAGACTCCCCCCTTACCTAAAATGTAAGAGCTCAGTGTCTGCTACTCGTATGTGTTAGATTTCATGCGGCGTTTCAGGCTGGATTGCAGGCATATCTGTGTCTCTGGGGACCTGTTATTGATAATGTATGCCTCTCACCTAGATTTAAACTTTATTTTTACACATTTTTCCACACTATAAACCTAAAGATATGAACTGCATGCTTTTTCTCCCATCATCTAAACTCCACCTAGTTTATGTTGCAATAGCTTAGGTGTTACATACAGTACAATCGCGGTTTGAAACACCCACACAGGGGAATTAGATCATTTAACACAATCAGTCTTAACTTAAATTAAATTCATAAATTTGAGACCAAGAAGCAACCAAGGACTTTCTTTCAGATGGGAATGAAACAGACCATTCATGTCATAATCACTGGTTTTTGTTACTTGTCCCTCTTTGCCTTTTTTATTTAATTCAGTGTTAAAGTTTTCCATTTCATTTACATTCTGTATTTGTATTTAATTTCTGTTTTGAGTTGTCTTCAGTTCTGATTATTCTCTTCAGAAATTAGTTCCTGGTTTATTTTGAAACTGGTCCATGAGCGCATGTTGCCGGTTGTTCATATTTATTTATTTATTTTATTTTTTTCATTTCCTTGTCCTACTTCGATTTAAACTTGATTCATTTTTATGTTAGGTCATGGCCTTTGCTTTATGCCCTATTTCTGCTTTCTGTGGCGTTGCATTCCTGGATCCCTGTGTTCAATCAGCCATTCTTCATTTCCTCTGTTCAACTCCTTTTACTTGCCTTTGCTCACAGCTGAGCCCTGTTTTAACCAACAACCTCCTTTATATTAAATAACTACACTTACTAGTAAATACTCACTAGTATCTAAATCTCTCAGTTTTTGTCTCTGCTAGATTCTAATGTGCTCATATAAGAGATAAAAAAAAATGCAAAAAGAGAATTTATTTGATCTCTTTTAGTTAAAACAGGAAAGTTGTCTTGCATTTCTGGTGTTGGTGTACACAGTGGCAGCACTGGGTTCCTCTGACAATGGCACAGTTTGTGGCAAAACACATCCTAGTAAGGTGGCAAGGAAATGACAGTATTAGACTTTCTATAAGTGTTGTTTTCACAGTGATCGCAATTACACGTTACGAAGTAGAAGTGTCATCAAAAACGTAAAAACAAACCAATTTTCAGTGGGAATCATGATGTTATCTAAGGAAAAAAAGTCTTTAATTGGTCTAAATAGGTAGAGGAACTTTAAACATGGTTTTAATCCATTTCAACTGCATGAACTCAAACATTTGATTTGAACTTGATAAGAGTAAAGAAGTTCAAATAAACTGATCTAATGCCGAATAATTATTTAGAGGCACATTCTGTTACTGCAAGGATGCATTCTAGCTGAAGCAGCCAAGCGGATTCACATTGTACCATTTGTTCCGTTTCGGCTTTTAAATAACAATCAGTGCTGTTGCACTCTGAAAACGACAATATAGGCAGTGTGTTTATATCAATGTGTGTTTAGTTTTGTTTAAGTGAGTGATAATTGATGCAGAAACCACAGTGAAGAGGAGGGAGTGGGAGAACAAATGTAGATGAGTGCAGGATATTTATGACATTAAGATAATGATGACACAAAGGATTTGTTCTGCATTTTATGGGAGAAAGCAAGAGAAATTGCAAAGTATTGGTTAAAATGAAGAAAAAAGAAATAGCTGTGATTACAGACCACTGACTGTAGACCACACAAGTCAATATATCTAAGTGGATCTTGGAGTTTTCGTGAGAGACAAAATGCTGCAACATGCCCTCATTACAAGCACACAAAGACACATGCAATCAAGAGGCACACACACAACAAAACAAACAAACTCAGAATTGGTTTAATTTCACCGGCTGGGTTTGAACGTGAGAATAGAAAGTGACATAATACTCACACAGTGCTACAGTTTCACACCTGCCTGCAGCTTCATTGGGTAGGTGGGGGCAGCAAGGTTGCAGGCTGCAATATTAAACCATCAATCACCCCCTAAATTAGGCATTTTACATCACACAAGCACTTACAGCTCTCTCTCCCTCTCTCCCACAGGTGGGGCCTAAGCCAAGGGAATAGAGATTACATCACAGAAGCAATGATGGTGCTGCAGGACCCATGAATACATTTCACTATCACATATACATGCACAGCAGGAGTAGTATAAAATTATAACTCCTAATGAATATTATCAAATCAAGACTATAAACCTTCAATTTGAGGTATATGCTATAGGCACTTCTTTGTATCATTGCAACAGAGTATACTGATCACAGAAAATAATGTGCATGTAATTCCTATTTGCAGTTACTCACAATATCTAATTTCTCACTACATGTTGTTTTGGTTCGCAGCAAAAGGAGACAAACAGCAAAAGGCTAATTTCAATCAACTATGGTGGATGAGACGGCATCTTGTCCACTCTGTTTTTAATGTTTTCATTACAGAAAACATCTGGAGTAACAATGAGGCGGGAAGCTATTAACAAGCATGAAGAACAAGCAGAGAGAGCGATGGAAGATAGAGCAGGGGGAAGAAAGATGAGGTTAAAGCAGACGGAGAGAAGGAGGAACACTATGGGAGGTGGTAGGGGAAGGGGCACGAAAAGAAACAGAGGGTGAGGGTAAGTGAAGCATGGAGTTGCATTTATTCCAATTAACCACTGCACGGGTCTCGGGTGTGAAGGTAGAAAGTGTCCACCCCCATTAACAGTGTTTGCTGACATGCCTGCTGATTACAAGCTAGGGAGAGAAAATAATTGCATAGCTCTGCTTGGAAACACGAGAAAGAAAAACATAGACTCATGGAGAGCCAAAGAAAACCATGATATTTTATGTCTATCTTCTGCCACATTTCATTTCATCTTACCACCTTTCTTGTTTCTTGGACTTCCTGACTCTTTCTCTCTTTGCCAGCACCTGCAAGTCTAAGGCAGAAATCACAAACCCTTTATAAGCCGGTCTCTTCTCTCCCTTGTTTGTCTAGCCCTGGTTTTGGTAGGACTGGTAATGGTGGTGATTACCCTGGCTCAATTTCTGTTTCACAGCACAGCAGGCATTGGCAACATGATGTGCGCTCCTGTTTGGACACAATCTTCAAAGCTGTTGAAAATCACATTTTAAGGGCTTGCAAATAGAGGAAGAACTGAAAAAAGTGGTGTATTTTTGAATAGACACAAGGGAGGCAATGAAAAGCCTGTGGATGTTTTTTAATGTGGTTTTTGGTCCATAGTCATTTGGCGAATATTTCAACAAGATTGCACGTGTTACATTATTTCAGCGGGATTTGCAAGAACCTTGTCCAGTGGCACTGCTAAGATAAGCTGTCCTTGAGCGGGCTTACTGCTGAACCTCTGACCATGTACTAGAAAACAATGCAACCTAAGCAACTCAGGACTGTTCTTAATGCACGGAAATAAAAAATAAACCATAAATAACATAGAGCCAATATGTGAGTTCCTTTTAAATCCGGGAAAGGAGAAATAAAAAGCTGGGTGGCATATCTCACCTAAACCAGAAGGGTAGAGGAAGATGGAATAATTTGAATAAACAAAAGACCTTGAGGGAGCGAGACATGATCCGAAACAATTCAGGCAAAGTAAATAAGTAAACGTTTTTTTTTCTTTTGCATTTATAGACATTTTATGTATGTATTAAGTTTGTCAATAATAGTGTTGATTCAAACAGGTAAGAAGGGCTTAGGTTCTGGAAAAACAGCTATTGGAATTTGAAATGCTCAAAGTATTTCTGGCTCTGCAGGCAGCAAAGAAAACACAAAGGAGACACTTAAGTCTGTTAACAAGAGCATTAGGACTAGGAGAGGATCTAACAGAGCCGCACTTGTTTTTTTTATCCTCCTTTTTCCTCTCCACCTTTTCTATAGGTCTGACCTTTCTCAGCCTTTACTCATCTCTGTCAATGCCAAGCTCAGGCAGTAAACCATTTGAAGAGAGACACCTAGTGGTGCAGAACAAATCCTTTTACCTCATATCTTCATTATTATGCTTTCTTGTAATTTGGAGTCCTATTTATCAAATAGAAATACAAAAGAAAGGCAGTTAAAAAAATGAAAACAATAATGGATGAGGTGCCAGCTTACTTTAGGCACGCAGGGTAAATATAAATCAATTAAGATAAAGTGGTGGAAAAATATTCTGGAGATGCAGAGTAAGGACAGGGCTCAAAACTACCTCTACTGGGTTAGGAAAAACAAATTATAATAGTTTTTTTATTTTATTTCAAACATTTTTGGTTTATTAATCTGTATCAGTGCACAGAAGAAAAACCACATGAATTAAACTATGTCATCTCTATCAATATTTTTTTTTTTTATTGGACAGTTAATAGCACTTTAAATACAATGGGATGTTTTCCGCAAAACAGGCTCAAATCAGAGGCAGCGGCTGCCTCCAACTTGAGCCTGTTTTTGTGGTTGCCATGATAACCAAGACTACTGAGAATTTACATAGGCAAATTGGGATGTTTTCATATCATTATTATTAATTATTTGGGAATCATTAGGCGTTATAATGAACCTTCACACTCCCTGTCACTAATTTAACATGTGACACTAAATCAGTTGCCCTGATGAAACTGTCACACCTTGCCAGTCAAAAATCAGCTAAAACGCAGTGTTTAATATAAAAGATGATCTGTCGTGGCTGCTTGGTGGACTTTTATGATAAAGCCAGACAAGGTGGTATTACAATTGCAAACCCCAATCGAAATCCCTGCAGTCAATCTATCACCGCGTTATCTCAAAGAAAGCCGTATATTAACTGAGGCCCCAACAGCTATGGGCATGCGTGGATAAATGGGGGGGATGGCAGAGCTGGCTGTCATCCCTGTGGGCTGATTAATGAGCAGCACGGCCCAGTGTTTAATGTGTTTAATATGGGCCAGTGACGAGGCCGTCACACTGACGGAATCCACCCATCATGACTGATGGAGTCACGTACAGCTCTGTTGTTAGTTTCTTTTTTAATAGATTAGAAAAAATTGGAAACATATACATTTAAAACAGATGACTCAATAAAAAGTTTTTTTTCACTGTCTATTAATAGCTCAGATTAAATGAACATTTGGATCAACAGAAATATTTGAACTTGCTATATGCCGGAATAATAAGCAATAAATCTTTTCATTACTTCATTCAAAAAAAAAAAAAAATTTAAGCAGTAAGAATTGTATGCTTTACATAGTCAGGGAAATCCCAGATGGTGATGTTTTTTAAACTTCTGTTGAGACATTTTACAAATTTTGATTTAAATTGAAAGGAATCCAGTAGATGGCTATTAAGACACACCTTAAACACATTGCTTGCTTTTGTGACATCTTGGGAACAATCTAAAGAAATGAACCAAGGCATCATAAGGACCAGAAGACCCCCAAAAATCTTGTTTATCTGCAGCAGAATTTTCAAATTCCTGAGGTTTCCAGCATATTTGTTTAAAACATTTGGGGGTTTCCATACACATATCTCTTTGTTTACTAATCAGAAAAGAGATTGGCTTTCTTGTATTAGCATGTTTTGTGCAAAATATGTGTCAACTTCAGAAAAAAGCTAAGGTATTAACCTTGTGATCACATGCCGTTCTTTTAGTTAAAACAGAAAAGTTGAAGTTCACACTTACAGTCCAGATGTACTAGCATCCCCCAGGTTCTTTACTTCCAATTGTGCACACTATAAAATATAAAAGATTTGAAATTAGAGATAGATATTAACACTTTATCTAAATGAGCTGATTTTGAGCTTATATAATCTGTGTTTTTGGAATACTTTGTTCTGTCTTTCAATTTCAAAATGATGAATGGATTATGCAAATGTAAGCATAGTTATTATCATTAACTACCTAACCGCATCAGCATCAGGTGAGCTATCTGGCAAACTAACATGGATTCACCTCGATTCACATACAAGCTTATGTCACATCCCAATCCATAGGGGTTCGAAATGATGGTGGTCCAACCTTTGCAGCTACATCAGCTACAACTCTTCTGGGATGGCTATCCACAAGTCTTAAGATTGGGAATTTTTAACCATTCCTTCACAAGCCTATTTGTGAGATCACACACTAAAGTTGCACAAGAAGGCCTGGCACTCATTCTACGCTCTAATTCTTTCCAAAGGTGTTCTGTTGGGTTGAGGTCAGGACTCTATGCAGGCCAGTCACATTCATCCACACCAAACCCTGCCATCTATGCCTTTATGGACCTTGCTTTGTTCTCTGGTGTTCTCCCTGCTGCCCTCTGGGAAGAGGCGTCGCAGCATCCACTGCAGGACCAACAGGTTCTGCAACAGCTTTTTCCCCGCTTTCTTCTGATCTTCTGATTCTGAAGACACTTTAGAAGATGTCCAAAAAATCTGTGTGTGTGTGGGGGAATATCTGGTTTCAACTGTGGGAATGTTAACACAGTTAACACTCTATAACTATAACTCTATAGCAACACATGCAATATATTTTAGGAGTACTTTATTTACTTTCATCAGTACCTTTTACAGTACTTTATTTACAATACTTCCAGTATAAAACAAACTATCAAAAGATTTGGAGTTTATTCGTTTATTATTTGGATCCCCATTAGTTGACAACTCTTCCTGGGGTCCCTTTTACAAATCATTTACATACAATTATAACTACACAGTTGCATGTCTAATATTAAAAGAAATACAATAAAAAACATCAACTTAAACACCAAGAGATATTTGACAAGCATGACCTATGATTTAGAAAGTAAAAACATCCTTAGCAGTTTCTTAAAAGAAAACTTTCCAGGTGCTTCCGCACAAAAAAATTGATCTGCAACTGGATTCAGCCTTGGGCCGTGGACGTACAAAATGTCAAGGAGAAGCTTGTCTAGTGGAGTAACTGGAGTTTGGAGTGAGTCTGATAGGATTCATAACAGGGAGACAAATTTAGAAGACATCAAAAATGCGTTTTTTGGATATTTGCTGACCAAAACTCTCTTTTTCCTTCCTGCCCTGCCTAATGAAATTGCTAATATTATCTCGCCTTCTCCACCAAGAAATGAGATTTCTCATGTCCTTTCTTCCCTCCCGATCCATGATTTGTCTATTACTTTCAACTGGCCTTGCTATTTTTTTTAAGCTGTCCTACTCCCACCTTGTAATTTCCACTTCTTTCTACCATTCTCATTCCCTCACTATCTGTTGGCTTCCCACTTCTCTGCACATCTCCATCTCTTTTTTCATCTATCACCTCCTCTGCAATGTTCTCATTTAATCATCCCCTCAAGAAATACATTCGCTTGTGAGCAACCAAGCTTCTATTAGATCACATATTCCATTGTTACAGCTGTTATCATAGACAATACAATGCTGTCAGGGAGTCCAGCAGCCGCCATGCAGACAACAGTCCCCCCCTAAGAGGTGCACACCTAAAGAAAAGACCCAAATGTGTTTACGTCTTTATTGAAACAATATACATTTTTGAGTCAGTTCCCTTACATTGTTGTAGCTCACCTTTATCTTTGTAACCATTTGAGTAAAATAAATATTAAATATTCAAACTGACAGTTAGTTGCATCTACCTGCATTTTGGAGAACAATTAATATTATTTATTTGTATCTTGAAGTGGAGAATGCATGCTGAAAACGTATGCAAGGAGGGTTGGTGGCAAATTTATTTCTATATATATCTGTTTCCTTAAAGATTGCTGTACCTTGATGAATGAAAAGAACTAAATTGTTTCTTATGCAGGTCGTTTTACAGACAGCAGTGACATTTGAAAAACAAGCCAATTGGTTTTGTTTCCATTTATTTCTGGACTTATATTGAGATTTGAGATTGCTTCATTTGCAACTCTTGTGAGAAGGAAGACAGCAAAGCTTACCTGCCACTCCAAGTAGCCTTTCCTCCTCTAGCTATTCAAATCCCATCTGTTCCTTAATTTAAACACTTTACAAACACAAAAAAGCACATCAGAAGTGGGCATAGTAAAAAACAAACAAACAAAACCATTAAAAACATGGTGTGCGCTAAAAAGCCTTATCAATGTTTTACATTTCTATAGTAGTATAAACACAAACCATGACATGTTTTTTTTCACATTAAGAAAAAATGCATGGGTTAAATCAAAAACAAATTTGGATTTTAGAGCGGCTAGTTATTGTAGCATATTATATGTGACTAAAGTAAACAAACCATGGCTGCACAAGGAATACTTTCAGCTCTCAGCTCGCAAATGATGTATCACAACAATAATCACTGTCAGGCCCAGAATGGAGGTGTTTCTTTCAGAGGGAAGGATGAAGGCAGAACTCTGGTAATTATGCAGCTGTAATGGAGTTGGTGCCTAGTGAAAGCCTAATGAGCTTACTGAAGTCTTCCATTGAGAATTGATTCCTGGGAAGGGTGAAGAAAGGCAAAAAAATCTGCTTGCCTGCAACAGAAAGCAAATTGAGGTGAGCTTGTCTTTATTGTTTTGCACTTAATTAAAAAGGAAAAAAATGTGTTAAAATTTTCCAAGAGCAATTAATATTGAAAACCAAGGAAATCTTCGTGAAATATTATGATCTAATCTAAGTCTCACTCATAGTAAATAGGTGTGAGGTGTCTCTCAATCCAAAGGTTGTGCTTTTATGATCATGATGGTATTAAACTGTCCATTTTAATAGAAATGAGTAACCCTGATGCAGCAGCAGTCTCAAACACCCTTGTGAAAGATGATAAAAAAAGCAGTTAAGACTGAGAGCAATGCAAATTAATCTGACCATTTTTTGCTGCCTAAAAAAAAAAAAGCTTTTCAATGTCTTTCCTGTGTGTAAATTAAAGGTATGCGGGTGTTCAGCAGTTTTACACTAAAGTATTGGAGTATGTCAGTGCATTTTCAAAGCAACTGAATGTGTGGTGCAGTGAAAAGATATTTGCTCCCTCTGTGAATTCCTTCCTTTTTTTATATCAGAAAAAGTAAAAACAAAGAGCCATTCTACATTTAGTTTTCATTTATTAAGGGAAAAAGCTATCGAAACCAACCGGGCAATTATGTGAAAAGGTCATCGCCACCTAAACCTAATAGCTGCTCGTGGCACCGGTTTCATTAAGTAGCTGCAGTAATAGCAAGTCTTTACATCACATTAGAGGATTTTTTCCACTCTTGCTTGCAGAATTGTTGTATTTTAGCCACACTGGCCAGTTTTGAAGCGTGAATAGCCTGTTTAAGGTCATGCCACAGGAGCTCGATTGGATTTAAGTCCAAACTAACTAGATCACTTTAAACTCTTCATTATTTCCACAACCTTTGAAAGGCCAGCCAACTACTGTGCTTTGATCATTGCCCTGCTGCATAAAGCAAGTGAATGGGAGCTTAGGTTAAAAAACTTTTAAAAGAATAAGCTCCCTTAGAATCCTCTGCTAAAGAGCATAACTATTTGTTCCATCAATTATGACAAGTCTTCTAGGTCCCGAATGAACAAGCCAATCTGGAGACCATTATTGCACCCCTGATTGCTTGATTGTTGGTAGGATGTTTTCTTTCTAAAATGCTGTTCTGGATAAATACATTATGAAATGCATTTTACATACTGTATGTTTTAATGTTGTCTTTTAAGTACATTTGAATTTTCTGTTCTCTGTCCAAAATGAGAACATTTTGATCATCAATTTGCATTCTTTGTTCTTCAAGGTGCAAGTGTACAGCCAACAGAACTGACAAAGACTCCTGGACAGTTGAAGCCTGTTTTGTGGTTACCACGACCCGGATGACTGAGAATTTACACAGGGATCTAGCTGGGCAAATATTTTAACATGGGTCCATGTTAATTCGGTTATGTTAGGATTATTGCTATTAAGGATGTGTGAGTGTCTTGCATCCTAATATTACCCACCTGTTGTGTGTCAGAACTAATGTTTATCTAATTAGGACAGTTCCTCTGTCCGACTATGCAGTTATTATCTCATTATGTACCTGGCAAAGATTTGGGGATGAAATAAGAGTGGTGTCCTTGATCTAAGAGCAAAGTGTAATGTTTTGATAAAACTGGAGCCAAGTATGTATCCTTGTTTACAAAGTGTGTGATGTAATAATGTGGCAGACTGGAGTTTTATAAATTTTTCCTCTAACTTTGAATCATGGCCACTTCAGGAGATGTGAGTCCTGTTGGTAAGCACTGCCTTTTGTAACTCAAAGCAACTTCTCTGGTCCGAGTAAGATTATAATTTCCTTTAAAATATGTTGTCATGTCTCATGGTTATTTAATACATATATATTATGAAGTGCTATTTAAAGCGTTTGTCCTTTGTGATCTCTTTTCAAGAAAAGAACCAGAGAGAGAAAGATTCAAGGTGTAAACACAGAGCATTCCATAACAGATAGCTTTTATCAGTTAATGACTTTAACCTTTAAACACTGCCCCATGTAGTTATTTTTATGTAGCTTTTTTACTATTTTTTCAAGAACCTTAAATATTTAAATGAGATAAAAATCTATAGTTAGGATAACAATTGTTTAAGGTGCTATGCACATTATAACTTAGACCTTTGACTTTTAGATTACACGTTTCTACTAAAATAGCATGAGTTAATTTTATTACGTTCAAAATAACTGTTTATTTTGTTCCAATAAACGACATCGCTGTTGATCCTGTCTTTTAACAATGTAGCAAGAATAGTAGCCAATCCCCCTAGTACATTAGATTTTCATGACATGGCCTTGTTTGCTATTTTACCTTCCAAAAAATTCAGACAGGCTATTAGAATAGTGAACAGAGTCCCTTTCCAACCAAGTGCCAGCTACATAAAAAGCTTTCAGACTCAATTTTCACACATGCTTCACTCACTAAGTGCTCTATCAGCTTTTTACAATTTTGCTTATATTTTTCCCCCTGTTGCTTGTCTAGTCTCATCTCCCTTACATGAATAATGTTTATCCTATTTACTTACAATTAGTGAAGCAGAAATGAAAACATTTCCTTTAATTAAGAAAACTAAGCAATGATGGGAGGAATTCTTCATGGCAGTGACCATATGGACTCTAGAAACACTATTTTGCCAAGTTGGGCTGGTAACAGATGCCTGAGTGCAGCTTATTTACCCTGGAAGATATAACTGAAAGAAAACTTGGTGGATTCTTCGAAAAATATGTGCTTCATTTATAACAGACTATATTTTATCTTTTATTTTCTTGTATTTATTTAAACCATAAGTAGAATTTTTCATTTTAGTCTTATGTAGAGAGATCATTTCTCATAAAATACTTCAGGCTGTAATAAACACCATGCCTGAAGGAAATGATTTTCCATCCATTATGAATCAACAATTACTCCATTTGTTGTTTGCAAACGTTACTCAGCATATTCATCATGTCCCCATTTAAAGTGTAACCTAATGTAATCTTTAACAGATATATATAATCGGGTGCACTTTTTTTTTTTCCTGCAGAAAGATGGAAATTAAAGTCAAAAGTCAAGAGATATTTTTTGAATTTTAGTTTGTTTTTACATTTTAGCTGCAGTTACTAAAAGCCCAGATCTGACATCCAAAAAATGAGTCAGCTCTGTTATCTTTCTACTTTTCAAATATGTGTGGTTTTATGATATTACATATTTACAGGCCACTTCTGTTGTATCTCTGGTGTAATTATCCACTTTATTTTTTCACCACACATCATATCATGTATTTTAATTTTTTTTTTGTTACAAATCTCAGTGAGTCAAATAGGTGGGAGCATCTAAAGAAGTGAAGTATGTCCGATGTGTAGGAGAAGATGAGTTTTGTAATGTTTTGGTTGCCATTTGGCTGTTTGTTTACTTGGAAGGCATTTAAGTCAGACTTCCGTAGCCTGGGAGGAAATCATTTTCCTTAATGCTGTAGTTTTCCTCAGTTTGTTTGTTTGTTATGTTTTTCTTTTAAATGGTTGATAATGTAAGTGCAAATTAAGGGGGAAAAAAAGTCCAAATTAGCTCTTGCATGAGCACTTCCACGACTAGGATAAAGCGACATTGCTGCAGAAGCACCTCAAGCACAACAGAGTGGAGTGTTATTTCACTTAAAAAGTGTGCAACACTTGAGGATTGAGGCCATCAGAAAGCAGGCAGAGCCAAGTTTGCACGTTGAAGTGTTGAGCCACAGAGGCGTGTTGCTATAGAAGCAAGGGCAGATTTTACAAAGGGACATTACACACCTACACACTAAAGAACTGTTCACTTAATGTGCTCCTGAGGGACCCGTTCACCGCTGCACAGTCAATTCAACCCCCCTCCCTTCAATCATTGTCCTTTTCTTTCTAATCTTTTTTTTTTTTTTTTTTTTTTGCATTTTTGGAGAGTAGGTGCACATTTGGTGCTTCCAAAATTGCCTGTGTTCTTTTATTTGTTGGATAGGTTGGATGGGACTAAGTCACTGTTATTATGTTTTTTGCATCTAGATTTATATATCCCCATTCTAAAAATTTGTATGGCAACACTTACAGGATTTTCAAAATAGAAATATTGAGGAGAGAAGCAGAACAGCAAACAGCTTTCATGATTCTTCCACCAAAGCCGTTTGGGCAGCACAGCAGCGGACTGACAGCATGACCCAAACCATTTTTAATCACAGTGTTTCAAATTTAGATTAGAGTTATTTAATAGACCGTTTACAAAACACAGACTTTTGAGGCTCTCTATGTGTGGGTGTACCAGGGCAAAAAAATCATAATGGCACAAATAATTAAAAGCAGATATGCAATGAATAATAAACAGAAATGACACTGGATGGAAACACAGTTTAAGTTACCAATATACTGAAAAGCTTTTTGAAAATAGATTTAAACAGTGGCCATGACTTAATTAGGCAGCCTGTAGATACACAAGGATTTCAATAAGGATTTAAATGAATCTGTCTTTCTTGAGACAAAATAAAATTGGATGTTTAACCAATAGTTTAAGATCGACTGAGAAGGTTGGTCATATGCCGTTTTATCTTCATTTTTTTCTTTTCTTCCATACTGTAGATACATTACAGGTGAGTTTTTTTTTTTTTTTTTCTTGAATCTTCCACTCTGCAGTCCATGGTGAAAGGTTACCCAACAAATAGAGAGAGAAGAATGAATACTGTGCAGCTAACCCTAGAGCCAAACAGGCCATGAACATTTAAAGACGTCACAGCATTATCTGATGGGCCTCCATTATTAAGACATAATGACACAAGAGGGACGCAGGTCAAAATCAGTATCCCACAGATCTGTCACTAAGTGCCAAGTTGTTCTAGAACTGCAGTGTCAGTCTGCAGAGTGACACCTACAGGTAAACTAAACAAATGGACTCCACAGGCGACATCTGTGGATTTGAAATTTCTTAGAATTGCTTGGAAGAAAAAATATTTAGAAAAAAATTTGAGTTGTAATCTGTTGCACATGGTGTTACTTCTTTTAATTCCTACAGTAAAATGTCAGGATTGATCCTAAATTGTGCAAAAATTATTCAGCACATGACTTTCTCAAATCGATCATTCACTTCATTCAAAGAGGCTGAGGTATATAGTCCCTCCTAACCCTCCTGAGAATGAAGGGCAGAGGTCCAACTCTCTCTTCATCTGTATAAGATCCAGACAAAACATGAATTCAATGCTGAGTGAAAATAAATAGTGTGACATTGCAGAGGCTTATTAAAATGATTTTATATAGCATGCCTTAACAATGATAAAACAAAATATTGCACCATGTTACTTTTCTTATGAATGAGTAAAGGTCAATTCTGTCCAACCCAATGTATGCCAGGGAGGAACTAGTTATCAGTGGTTACTGAGTCAATTGCATTCTGTCACTGACTTTGCAGCAATATTTAATATTTAATAAATAAATAAATAACTGAATGTTGGAACTATACAGTCATATGTTTTACATAACTTTTTTTTTTTTTACCACAGTGTTTTTTTTTCATCACAGTATTTTTATCACTGCTGTTTACCTTTATCAAGGCAGCACTTTAAAAAATGAAAACGTATGGAGAGCTTTACTAAACAAAATTTATTTTTGTGTACACTTGTGTGTACAAAATAAAATCTGTCTAGTCTACTGTAAGTCTCCACCTAAGAGGACATGTGGTGTTAAAAGCTCTGGATTGATTGCATCTTGTTACCAGATTTGTTGCAATACATTCCATTGAGCATGCAAAATACCTAGCTTTAATCAAAGGCTTTTGGATATAAATTGTATTTAGCACTTTTTCCCTACTGTAGCAGAGTAGCTTACACTGGTGTTATACTGTATTATGTGTGAATGTATGTTTCCTTTCATTACACAGACAAAATATGTTTTATCAATTTTAAATTTTAAAGGAACAGATCATTAATGAGCTATTTTTTTTACAACTGCCTTTGACTGTTGAAGTTAAACTGTTAAATGAGGTGTTATTATAAGGTTGTGCTCCAATTATTTTATTTATTTTGCAAATGTTATCTTTATTTGCTTTTATTTTGTTTTTATTTTCTTCTACTTCTACTATCATCTAATTCATGTAAAGCTATTTGTATAGTCTATGTACTGGATTGTGCCATACAAATAAACTTGCCTTGCCTTACTAATGCAATTTTAATGATACTAAACCTTTGGTGTTCAGTTTGTTTTTGCTTTTTCTGGTTATTTTTTATTTAATATTTGGAAAAAGTAACAAACGTCTAATGATACAGTTTGGCCTTTACAGCTCCACTACATCACATGTACCTCTCACATGGCCAATTATAGCTTAGAAAGCAGGACAAATTAAGTGACAGAGCTTGAATTTCTTAATACTAATTACCTTAGTAAGTCAGATGCTAATTAGTCTCATAACACCCATATGATTAGTTTTTATTTCATCACAAAACTTGTTAATGTGAAAATCAAATTCAACGTGTCAACAAGGTGCACAAACTAATTTCATATCTAGTTACAGATCAGCAAATTTGTAAACCCTAACAAATACAGTTCTACCTAAGTCATATCAAATTAATCTGAAGCCACAAATATGGTCCACATGTGCAGCTCCTTGAGCTAAAAGAAATCAGACAGACCCAGACAGAAATTTTTAAGAGCACACAACCTGCAGAGAATGAGGTCAGCCATGTTAACTGGATCCTAGAAGACGAGAACAGATTTATACCCCACAGGCAAGCTGCAAAACCACCAGCTGTGATTACACTCAAGGAGTACAGAAAACACCATGGCAAAAAAAACAAACAAACAAACAAAAAAGATGGCATAGCCTTTGGCTGAAGGCACTTCCATATTTAGGTTAGACAAATACACAGCGGCGAAACACAAATACAAAAAATGAGCAGTAAAACAAAAACCTTGCTAGGTTAGCGTTTTCGAATACAATCATACTATATTTAGTGAAATTTTATATGAAACCAGCTTTATATAAATATACGTGTCAAAAAAGGAGGAAAACATTTTAATGAAGTCGAGTCAGCTGGGTGGTTCGTATGTTCTTTAAATGACTTCCCATGAGCCTACAACTGCCATCTATTTATATTAATATACAGTATAATGGTTTTACATGCATCTAACTTAACACAATTACAGCAATAATGCTCCACATTTACAGCAATGTTACTCTTCTTTGTCTCATTATACTGTAAAGTCTCTGGTGTCAAAGAGGGTAAAATATATATTTTTTCAAATATGATAAATTACTATAGGAATCCAGTTTTATGAAAACTTGGTTGTCTAGTTAGTCACACAAACGGGATTCGGTTTTTTTTAGTTCCTCAGGGAAAAGAGCGGCAGTAGCATCATATTTTCCCTCTTCACCTACACCTGTATCTAATATATAGCAGTTTACTTAACATCTAAATAATATTTCATAAGAAATATAATCTGACAATTTTTTTTTCTGGATCTGATGAGTAAAATTTAAATATCTTTCTAATTTATATATTAGGCTACTGTGCATCAAACTGGATAATCAGAAAAGTTTAAATAAACAATACTTTTTAAGCTGATAATAAACAATATTTTGAGTAAGCTGTAATACCCTCCATATCTACAGAATATTGACAAGGACTATTATGTTATTGTCTTTTTCAGGAACAAATTAACAAGGTAAGTTAATAAATCAATGAGTTCTTTCCAATCTAACAAAGATATTACTTCCTCCACTGGAAAAACAATTGTCCAAAAATATAGGCTGTGCAGCAGTTGGTACATTTAGTGCTAAGCATTGAGGATGTCTCTATTCAGTCAAGGTAAAAGAAAGTCCACTGTCTGTTAATGTTAAAATAAAGCATAAAATGATCTGATTTTCTCTAGATTTTAATTTCATTTAGATTTAAGAAAACACAAAACTAATAAATATTGTTGTTGCCTGTAACTCAAAATTTAACACAAAACAAGAAAGATTTTGAGAAAAAAATATGTTAACCATTAACACCAAAGATATGAAAAACTAGAAATTAAAGAATGTTCTTTCTTTGTTCTGCATATAGAGCACATGGTGGTAATCACAGCAGGAAAGAATCTTCAGGTTTTTAAAGAAACTCTCCACAAAGTGTGATTTTGATCCTCCTCCTGACATAAACCGTGGAAGGCTGCTAACATTAGCCTGCTTATCACCAGTATAGTCTCTATTCCACCTAAAGGGAACATTTCAACAGTCAGGGAGTTACCTGCAGGCAGTCGGTAAATGTTTCTGCTTGAGTGACTTTTTACATATTGTGTGAGAGACTAGGAGACGATGGTAAATGAACCATGGCAAACTGTTAATATCGCTAATGCTTCATCTATATGAATTTGCATACACTTTGAATCAATTTGACTGTATGATCTGGTTGAATTGTATCCGTAAAGCACATTGAGATGACATGTGTTGTGAATTGGTGCTATATAAATAAACTGAATTGAATTGAATTTAAGACACAAGTCAAATGCACATGCATTTAAAAAATGGCATGCAAAGGGGTGCAAATGAGCTCTGTTGAATTTTTTTCTCCTAAAATTGATTAAACATGAATGTAAAGTCAAGTTCAGATGGATTGCATAAATATAATACCAGGTTATGACTGTTTTAGCAAGAAAAAAAATTATTAAGAATTTGAAGGAAGTTATCTATTTCCAATAGAAAGTTATAACTACTGTCCAAATGAAATAAATTAACTTTAATGAATTTGAAGTTCTTCTCTCCAGGTCATTTCAAGATTCCTGCATAGGTATGAGAATCAGTTAACCTTGCTAGGGTTAGGCTGTTTGCTGCAAACCCAAACAGGACCTTCTATGCCTAGTCATGAACGAGATTTTTGCACATATTTATTTCATTTTGCTGAATTTGAGGATTTAAAAATTCCATATTCAACTGTACATTTTAACTGACTGCAAATGTGCATGAGACTGTATTTTTTTACAGAATATTTACATGTTTATAATTGCTAGATGTTTTTACATCCTCTATTATGAGATACTTCATTCCAATAAAGATCAATTTTGTTGTTGTTATTGTTAGAGAAGTCTGTCAAATCGACTTCAGCTCTCAGTTTACCATGATTCCATAGCACCCTCATGATAAAATATTATCTCCCTTATGGGATCTGGCATCCTAAAATCTCATGAGCTTTCCTTGTAATAACATGAGTTCTGAGACAGATGTGAACTTTAAATCAAATAAAGTTAGGAGTTTCCCATCCTTGTCAAAAAAGAATGGATCAACTGTTTGTGATTAAAACATGTCAGTTAGTTTGCTGGCTTAACAGATTTGACAATATTTTTTTTAAATGTTAAACAGGATGTTTTTTTTTTATATACATATAAATATATTGTTTTTTTCCTTTAAATCTAAGAAACTCAGTTCCACTGTGATACACAGAGGGGAAGCTCCAGACTTGATCATGCCCAGCACAAGAGTCCACTACCAGTTAGCTGTCTGTGAGTTACATTTGATGGACAGAACAGCAGAAATCTTTCCAAATTTTATGCCAAGAGAGACGAAGGTGGGAACTTTTGACCAGAGTTTGGGGCATATTTTGTAAGAATTAAACAGCCAACGTCTGAAGGACTCAGATAGAATGGAACTCTGTGGAGGTTTGTGCTCCGAATGCTTAATATGCTTAAAATGCTCAATGCTAATTCCCAATTATAGCCATTGCCTTTTCTGTTTTATTTATCTTTTTAATAATCTAAGAACTAGGTTATAATGGCCTTTTCTCTAACCACCTGAAACAAACTCTGTTTATAACAAACTATTAAAGCATAAAAAAGGCTTTATTCAGTTTACATGATAATAGTTTTGATATATTTAGTTTATGCCAAACATGTCCTTTGTTTATTGTCAAAAAATGAAACTCTAAACTCATGTTCACAAAATGATTCCAGATTTGCTTTAGTTTTCCTTATATCATTTATCTTTTCTTCTTCTGCTTTTGCTCCTTCAGTTTAATAATAAAACTTTTCTAATCATAATTTTCTCCTGCTTTAATTATCCTGAATTTAAGTCCTCTAACTTCCTGGCCACCCCAGATCATGACGTCCAGACTCTGAATGATTAGTCAGTCAATGGACCAATTGGTCATGGTAAGGGGTTAATTTGGTTGACATCAGGTAAGAAAAAAAACATTTGGCCTAGTTTATTCTTTCACACACAAAAAAAATTCTAAGCAGTTATAGGTTTCAAGTAAAAATAGATTACATTTAGACAAAAAAAAAAAACGATTATTTAACAATACTTTGTTCAAAGTATGAGTTAAATCTGGCTTCACCATCCAAAGCCAGCTTTAATCATAATGGAAGGACAGATAAGAGTGAAGCCACCTTAGACTTCAGGGCTTAAGCATTGCCCTAGCTGTAATCAGGCCAAATTAAGCGAGAGATGGTGGAATAAGGATGGCTCTGAGGGGCCCTGGTACTATGCTCTGGTTCATTTCTCTAATTAATGTTATGCAGATGCCTCCACATTTCATCCAGAGAGCATATCGGGACATCAGGGATACAAGAGTAAGGAGCCACTGTAATTACTGTGTTCAGTGTGAGAATAAAATATGAAAGGCATTGATCACCTGTGCTAATATCTTGAAGGAAGACACAGACAAGGCTGTTTTCACTTACCATATTTTATAGTCATTTATGCCAAAGCAATTCTACAAACTAGTTTACCTGAGAATTTCAATGAACATAAAACCAACTGTTGTACAGTATTAGGATCCTGCTGTGTCACTGTGGCAGCATATTCATGTTTTTCCTATGAAGCCATGGGAGTGTAAAAGTAGTTGCTTTTCCAGGGTTTAAGGTTCCTGTTAATCCCCTGCCTGTGTGGTTATAGAGGTAAAACACATTTTCGTGCTCATGCTCTGTAGCAGACTGCACTGGTGTGTAGCTTAAGCTACGAGCAACAAGGAAGGGAAGATTCTGACTTTTTTTTCTTTGGAGCAATTTTTTTAGTGTCTTGCTGTTGGACGCGTGTATTTTGAGGATTAGCGGCTTAATCGACCTTGTAATGGGGAGATCATGGTGGCATGCAGGCATAGAGAGATGTGCGTACATACACACACACCCTTACATGCTGATGCACACTTATACTGCATTCTCTTGTGCACAGTGTCATATTCAGGAACACTTAAGCTTAAAAATTTTTGCATCCCCACTTTATCAAAAACACACAACCATAATGACATGAGGTATTTTATTTCATAGAACACTGCACCATTTGAAACCAAGTACAAGATTTTCCTTTTGAAGGAAATATATACTATACACATTCAGACACACACAACCCCACACGCAGACACACACACTAACTCTAATGACCTCATACTTCTCCCCAATAGCCACAAAATGTACACTTGCACCACAAAGTACACCACAGCACATTGGATGCCTTATCACTGCTTCCACCCGCTGCTCCCTCTGTTAATATGCTGTGGCTGTGCGGGTACATTGTACTGCAGATCGAGGGCTCTCCGGGGGGTCAGTGTATTGTCTCGGTGAACAATGAGCACTCTGGCTAATGCTTCTGTGGACTCAGAGGTCAGCCCTGTGAGTCACTCTTTCCCTCTATGTATTTCCTTCCCTGTATGTCCATCTCTTTCCTGTTTCCCCCAGAGGGTTTGTTTGGCCTCTCTCTGACTGGTGTGCTGGTTGGTGTTGAGGGACTGGAAGGGCAGAGGTATAGGCGTAATCTGTGTGTTATCTCATAGCAGCGGCAGACATTGAATCCAGTGCACCACCGCTGATAAGATGAACAAACAGTTGGGATCATTAGAGCGAAGACATTGTGTAATCATCTCTTTAATCTCCCTCTAATCTCAACATCTCCAAATAGTCGGGTTCTCCAAAGCACACTGGGCTGAGGTGCTGTCCAAAAGCTGGCCCTCACCTAAAATGGTCAGTACATACAGACTTGTAACAAAAAATACTCATGCATACACATGTGTTAGAACAGAGAAGGAAGCACAATCAAACACGGCAACTAGTACACACATCCACACACACACACACACACACACACACACACACACACACACACACACACAAATACAAGTCGGCTATTCCACTTTTTTTTTGTTTCTGAACTAATAACAGGCTATGCGCACATGGCCAACCCAGAGGAAAAAATCAATACTCTCTCAGACAAAATCAAGATTTCTTTTATCCTTCTATTTTTGTTTCCTCTGTTGCCTTCTCCCATCTCTCTGTTTCCTTTCTCCCCCAACTCTCCATTTTCACTATCGACATCAGCAGCTTCTTGATCTCTGTGGATGTCTTTGGAGCACCAGAACACTAGTGATACTCATCCTCTGAGGTCGATCGATTAAAATAATAAGATATTTTCCCAAGATGCTCATCTTAACTGCACGACCCACACATTTTCACTCCTTAGTTCATATGTGTGTAGCAAAGCCAAGCCTTGCAAAAGCAGGTCAAGAAACTCCTTTTCTTGTGATTGGGAGGACTTCCTGGATAAGTACCAGATCTTTTTTATTGTCTAGGGATAAAGAGCACCACTGCAAATGGTGAGTTGGGAATGATTATCATGAATTAGGTAAAATACAAAGGCTATCATGTAAGTCTGGCTTAAAATCTTTACATTAATTTCTGCAAATACATGTACAGTATGTATTTACACAAATCTGTGTAAATGTTGTGTTTTCTGCTGGCTGTTGTTGATGGTGCTCTGGCAAAGGAAGAGTTGGGATGCTCTATGGCTGGGAAGCAATGAAGACAGGAAGATATAATCCGGCATGTTTTTTTTCCCTCTAAAATCTTGGCACAATCACAATGCTTCCAAAACGCCAATAAAGCCTACTGAAAATTAATTTAACAGACAGAAGTAGCCAGTAACACTTAAGGAGGAGAGTGTGTCAGGAAAGTGTCGGAACAGGGAGAAGGAGGCTCATTATAGCTCAGATTTTTATAATATATAGATCTCTCGTTTTGTTACGGCAGTTTGTCTTATTTATTTGAAGTTAGAGGCTTAATGAGATCCCAGTGGTACTCCAAAAGCTTACCATGAGAAAAAGGAGAGAGAGGATACAGGCTGGCAAATAAAAAGGACAGAAGAAGGGCCATGGATCGGAACATTATCTTAAGTTTAAAAAAATAAAGAGAAGTGAGTACAAAGAGCAAAATAAAAAGTAAGCAAAAATGCATAACTGCCTGGCAGGTGCTGCTCAAAGTTCAGCATCTTCTTCTTTCTTCATTCTGATAGAAGTTCTGTAATAGATGTACATCAAGTCTTGGGAAGGACAAGCAGATACACAGCCAGAATGTTGCACACTCCAATGAAATGGAGCCCAGTGCAGATTGCATACCTCAACTCTGGCTGTAAGAGATTGGCCACAGCAGCTCGGCAGCTTGCCAGCTCTTTGGGCCGAAGAAAGGAATGGAAAACAGATGCCCCATAAAATGCCCTGGCAGGAAGGCTGCGTATTGATGTATTTGTTGTATTCTCTCTCTCTAAACAATGCTGTATCACTCAGTTAATAATGCTGAATGGATGCATGAGCATACGCTTTGCGTAAAGAGAGTATGGGTGTATATGGCTTGATTTGATCTTATTTCTGGATCTTAGTGAGCCAAAGACTTTCAAATGCTTATGGAAAATAAGCTACCGTTTAGAGCTCCCAGCCCACCAGGGGGGACACTATCATGCACAATATCTTTCATACCTCTAACCTTCAGGTTATTATTTACATAATAACAATTGTCCAAAAATACGAAGGAGCCATAAGATC
>NW_015150876.1:270789-296192 GCF_000732505.1 Cyprinodon variegatus | reverse complement strand
ATCCATCCATCCATCCATCCATCCATCCATGTATCCATCCATCCATCCATCCATCCATCCATCCATCCATCCATCCATCCATCTTCTTCCACTTATCTGGGGTAGGGTCACGGGGGTAGCAGTTTCAGTAGGGAGGCCCAGATGCCCCTCTCTCCAGCCACTTGGACCAGCTCCTGCGTGGAATCTCAAGGGGTTCCCAGGCCAGCCGAAAAACATAGTCCCTCGAGCATGTCCCGGATCTCCCTCTGGGTCTCCTCCTGTTGTGATGTGCCTAGAGCACCTCATCAGGGAAGCATCCAGGAGGCATCCTAACCAGATGCCTAAACCACCTCAACTGGCTCTTCTGGACATTAAAAAGCAGCAGCTCCACTCTGAACCCTCCTTGGATGACTGAGCTCCTCACCCTGTGTCTAAGGAAGAGCCAAGTTACACTACGGAGAAAACTCATTTTGGCCACTTGAATCTTGGGTCTCGTTCTTTCAGCCATGCACCAAAGCTCATCATTATAGATGAGGGTGGGAACATAGATCGACCAGCAAATTAAGAGCTTTGCCTTTTGGCTCAGCTCTCTCTTCACCACAATGGACCGGTACAGCTCGCACTTCATAGCAGACACCACAACAATCTGCCTGTAGATCTCCCGCTACATCTACTCCTCACTTGTGAACAAGAACCCAAGGCATAAAATCTTGAAAATGAATTTCACCATCATCAAAAAAAAAAAACTGAAAAAAAAAAATGTATTAGCCTCAGGACATTTCTATCCAAGCCAAGTAGATACCGCATTATCCTGCAAGGCTGTTCTTTGTAAAAAAAAGCCTTCCCAGGGATGACAGTGGAGGACAATATCAGGAAACCAAGATAAGGTTTTACGTCATGATTTTATGGATATTTGGGCCTGATTATGACTAAACTCGGTTTCAATAGTAAGCAGTAACACATAAATTAACATGGCGATATATCCTGTGAATTTAGCCTGCTTCCAGCCAGGCTAACAGCCAAGCTTCAGTTGCTGGTGACACCGAATAAACAACCAGTTTAATCAGTGATTTCATAACCTTATTCTCATGTTGTGGCACTTTCAATCAGTCTACATTGAAAACACTATGTATTCCCTTTTATTAAAAAAAATATCCTTTATTATTTTCTATGTGCTACTTTCTAATGTGTTTTAAAGGATGGCAGTTGTAAGTTTGTGAGAGAGGTCTTCAATAGACTGCAGCATGATTTGAAGCGATAATTCAACTTTTTCCCTTCATTTACCTGCATTTCTCTGCATTGCATCCGCAACCTTTGCAGACTATAGGGTCACAAAATTCAGCACTGTTTCAGCCTGCTCCTCTTCTGATCATAAGCCCTTACTGGGTTGCGGACTCCTGGATCTCTGAGCCTATCTGTTCCCTTACCTGGCTCTGACTCATGCTTGTTCACTGGGACGTCAGCATCTGGTTCACCCTGGTCGTACCCTGCCACATCGCTTGGCAGCTATCTGGCTGGATCCTACAGCACTCTGAGAGGATGGACTGAACTGTTGAACCAGGTGAGTGACTCTCATGGATAATCATCTTCCGTCAGATTATCATGGTCACTTATTTTTGTTTCTCCCTAAACCAGAGTTGCCAGTGATGGGTGGTGCCCCTACGTCCTCCGCAGCTGCTGCAGATCCATAGCCCCAAATTCTTTTCTGTTTTTAATGAAATTTTTGAATAATTTCCCACTGTCTGTCTTTCCTCGATTTCTGGGTCCTACATTCTGTTCATTGCAATACTGTTAAATAAAGATGTTAATGCATCATGACTTTTATTAGGTACCAAGGATTCACTCTCAAAGTTAAAACCATTATACTACAGGATGTACTACATTATACTATAGGATGAAGAGTACCACTCTTTGTAGATTAATAATCTTTCATTTAAGAAAATAAAGAGATAACTGCTTGAACTATGACATTTTCAGTTAAAAGAAGTGGTTAGGTAATGTTATATTAGGTTATTTGTGTATTTATCTAAATTTTAAATGTTCACATACCCAGAAATTCTGGGCAAGGAGGAGGAGTGGCAGCAGTGTTTCAGTCTGACTTACTGATTACTCCAAAGGCAGTTAATAATTACAACTATTTTGAACATTTACTCCTTAGTTACCCTCGTCCAAATTGCAAAGCAAGAAAACCTCTTCTGTTTGTAACTTTGTATCGTCCACCAGGTCCTTACTCTGCATTTTTAGATGATTTTTCAGAATTCCTCTCTGATTAGGTGTTAAATACTGACAGGGTCATCATAGTGGGGGTTTTAACATCCATGCTGACATTGAAGGTGATAGCTTAAGAGCAGCCTTTAATGCTATTTTAAACACTATTGGCTTTGTTCAAAATGTGAATAGTCCCACAGATTCTCATCTTCATACTTTTGACCTTGTGCTGACATATGGCATAGGATGTGAAGAAATAACAGTATTTCATCACAACCCTGTCCTTTCTGACCATGTTTTAATAACCTTCAGGATTACTTTAACAGAGTTCTCCTCCCCCAAAAGAAGGTTTGCACTTTAGCTGATCATTATCAGATAGTGCAGTTTTAAATTTTAAAGAATCTGTTTCACTTTCACACTGTGTCGCCGAGCAGTGCTGCAGAGTGCAAAAGCTTAGTTTGTTCCCCTTCACAGGCTGATGATTTTGTTGAAGGGGGTTGCTAGTTCTCTGCTAACTGCCTTAGACAATGCAGCCCCTTTGTAAACTCACCCAGTGCCATAGCTCTGTTGAACCGTCCATCCCACCTGTTCTTAGCAGTAATGACGTAATGGGAATCTTTATAAATAAGATGATCTTATTAAAAATAAGATCATAAGCACGCCTCTAACTACGATTGGTTTATCCTTGGAAGGTGAGGCAGCATCTGAGGTGGCCATAGAATCTGAACCGGGTCTAGACTGCTTTGATCCAGTTGAACTTTCAAAGTTAGCAAAACTATTCTCCTCATCTAAGCTTTCAACCTGACCAGTTCCAACCAGGTCATTTAAAGAAGTATTCCCCTTGATCTCGTCCTCCATTTTAGATATGATTAATCTATTTCTGTTACAGAAATATGTACCAAAGGCTTTTAAGGTTGCTGTAATTAAACCTTTACTTAAGAAAGTGTGTCTTGACCCAGATGACTTGGTCAATTATAGACCTATATCCAACCATCCTTTTTAGTGAAATTTATAGTTAGAGTGGCTCAGGTTATCCTGAGCTATCTCTATAGTTATGCTGCTAGAGCCTTGGGCTTCTGGAGGACATAGGGACCCCTATTTATCATTCTGCTTCATTCTATCTCTATTCTCCCACTCTGCAGAATCTGTTGGTTCAATCTTTAACATTATGCTCTCTCTGCTTTTTTTCATACCAGTTTCATTTGGTCTGTTCCTGTTTGGATGTGACACAAAGGTGTTGTGACATCAACACCTTTGTTTATAGATGTTGCGGGATCGGCCTGTTTTTTTTTTATTATTGTTTCTCAAAGACATGGTAAACTATTATGGATGGATGAATTCTGCCGTAAACCAGACATCCAGCCTGGAGAATGCACAATATCTACTCCAACATTCCAAGTTTAAGATCACTTGAGTTATGCAGGAGGAAAATTATGCCAAGCACGCCAACAAGTGCTTCTCTAAATGGCTTAATAGACAAATAAATAAAGCAAAGACTGACAAAATATGGAATGGTAAATGGTAAATGGTAAATGGCATGTACTTATATAGCGCCTTTATTCAAGTTAGGAGACCTGACCAAAGCGCTTTACACTACATTCATTCACCCATTCACACACACACTCACACACTGAATGGTAAAGATCATTTTCACAGCACTGACAGTTTTAAATATCTGCTGGAAGTTATCTTTCATTGGAATCACTCTATAAGTGATCACAAAACAGGCTCAAATCTGAGGCACCAAGACTTTCACTTAGTTTTTCTGAAATCATTTGAAAATCTGTCAAGCAGTCTTTTTCAATTCTGTTGGCTTGCTCTACAGTAATCTGTAGATGGACTACTGATCTGTTTTTTCCTTAGCACTTTTCCAGTCACATACAAATCAAAGATCTACCTGTCATTCCCATGTTTCTACATGGGTTTTGTGTTTTGCCATTTGAATCATGAAGAGTGTGCTTGTGTAACCTCTTTAGAATTACGGTATATCCAGGACCGAACTGTAAATGCTTGGAAGCTGAAACTCAAATCCTCCCCCTCCTCCTCAGTGATGGAGTTTCTTTTTTTTTTATAAAGTAAGCTTCCTTCATCCTTCTTTAAAACCATCTGTTCTAAAACTAAACATTTTGTTCTTCAAAGGTGCATCCATTGACAAAGGGTAGAACTGACTCTTGCTAAGGGCTGCTGGCTCTTCTGTGCTTCGCTATGTGTTTGTGTAGTTGTTTGGTTCCTCCAGCATAGGAGTCTGATCAGTCTTTGTCTCAAAGACATCGGCGCTCCAACGGCAAATTGCTCCAGTGCAGGCTGACAAAACTGACAGACTCCTGGATAGGTGTTGAAACATTTTCAGAAACACTCGCCGAGCATCCGTATGTAGCCTGTTATGTAGTTGCCATGGCCCAGATGACTGAGAATTTGCACAGGCAGGTTTTATGTAGATTTGAAAGAAGTGGAGTTAGCAGTATTTTGAGCTGCAGGTATGACCTGGTATGACTCATAAACACATTGACCTTTACTGTTGTTTGTAAACTAGAAGCCATTTGTGATAAATTAAACTGTAGAAATGTGTGTCACCCTTTGTTGAGTCCTATTTAATGCTTAAAGCTCTTTTTATCAATTGACTCCAGCAATTTATACTTCAATGCATTCACAGCAACATATTCTGTTTAGCAACATCACAGCTCATTGATGTCATACACATCAACTTCTAACTTTTCTGCAGGATTTTTCCTTGATTCTCCCTACCTGACTGTTAACAAGTCACAACTTTCGTTTTTTCTTTTGGCAAGGTAGGTAGGGCAGAGGGGGTAATGAAAAAGGTTAGTGTGACGAATTGAGGGAAAGGTTGAGAAGGCAAGCTGTGTGTCGATGAAGAGAACAGAGGAGATGAGGGCACAGCAGACGGGGGACACTGTGCAAAAATTGCAGAGTTGAAGGGTTGGGAAGAGCAGAATCAGCACTTATGCAAACACTCTGAGGAGTGGACCACACATAGTAACATACACACGAATGCTTATACACAGCCATCCAAGGAGTTTTGCTGTAATGCTTTTAAGAATACCTTCCATATCAGGATGTCATACTGGGCAGAGCTGGCTCTTGGAACAGCGACTCCCTGTTGCTCTGTGAAGCTATTACATGGTCTACCGGAGCTCGACTAATAACATAGACCGGATCAGCCACTTCCCACTTCCTCTTCAGATCATCACGTATCACAGGAGTCGAGGCATTTTACCACCCACTCATGCCAAAGACCTTTCTCAACCCTAATCCCACTGATAGAAACACACATATCCACACAAAAGGCCTAGTTATTTTTGTGCAGACCTCTTAACCTTCTCCTATGACGCAGTCCATCAAGTATAAATCAACTGTTGCCACTGGTCAGCTGGCGAGTTTCCACTGTGAGGGTTTTACAGTGCTTTGTTTGGCTGTTTATTCCTGTTAATCTGTTTGAATAGCTGCACAGGGCTTTCCAAAAGCACTTCTCTCTGAATTTACCGTCTTGGTGACTGAGCGCACATCTGTCTCTTACTCAAACAGAATCTACACCCAAATTCATGGTCCAGATCCTCTGTGCCTAAACACCTTCAAACCCTGATTCCTAATTCTTTGTTTAGTAAACGCGCTGGCGAGCATGTTTGTGTGACGCAGGGTGTGAGATGTTTGCTGCTGTCAGTGAGAAATGTGTTTGCAACTGAATGGGTGATTTATTTCCCTGTTTGTGTTTTCGGCTTTGCAGTGGATTGGACCGGTTCTATTGACTGATCTAAGTGATTAAAAATGATGACACATTAGAAATAATTTGAAACCCTAAGGTGATTTTTTTTTTACTCTTACTGTGATGCACTGCTGTCAAACTGAAATATTTGCATGATTAGGTAACACTGGAAATAGTTGCATATTTTAAACAGCACTTCAAATCAAAGTTTAATTGTGTACAATAATGCAATCACAAAGGACTACTTGCATGTAATAACTGGTAAGTAGCTACATTGGAGTATCATGCAATCATACTGCATTCTGATATCATGTTTTGCTTCTCACTTTTACTTTCATTTGATTTACTAACCTATTTCCTCCCCTTGATATTAATTTTAGTCACATAGATGCAAATTGCAGTAATTTAACAATAATATAAAATTTACATGCTTTCTTTAATTTTAATGAAGCAATGTACAAACCCACTCTAGATATCAGGTTTTAGTTTCAGCTTTGGTAATTTTAAATGAGCATAATCAGGGAGCTTGATGAATATTAAACTCTTTCACATATCAGTGGGCTTCCAACTGTCAGGTGGTGATGAGGTTTTTAGAGGACCCAGATGCAGAGAAGGAAACTGAGGTGGTTTTTTGCTGATTTAATAAGGAGTGGAAGCATAAATCCAAAATAACTGATCAAGGAAAACAAAAACCAGAACAAAGGGAAACAGATGGGTTAAGGAGGGAATGAAGGAGTGAAGAAAATCCTGCAAACAGTAACTGCAGAGGACGAGTATATATGCCAAACAGAACAAACAATGAAGTCATCAACTGATTTTGGGCAGGTGTGGACAGAAGCATTTAGACGGGAGCTAGGGGAGAGAAGACTGACACAAGTGAGCAACAAAGAGTAAACAAGAAATACATAAGAAATAAAATACAACCAGAATGACACAAAATGGAAATGAAACAAATGACCTAGAAAACACAGAATGACATAAAGCAAAGTGTAACTGAAAACTGAAAAAGGCAACAAACCTTGATTTTGTCAGCTGTACAACATCAAGCAAAGATCTACTGAAGCCATTCTGAAATGTAAGGATTACAAAATAGTATTAAAGATCATGCACATTTTAATGTTTTTTTTTTTTTTTTTCCTGACTGTAGTCGAACAATTTACCATTTACAGTGACATTCAAATTAACAGCAACTCTGGCTGATGTATACTCTGGTTCTTTGCTCCCTTACTCATTTTGTACCAATGTTTTGGTAACTACACTTTTTGTAGTACTAAACTGCAAGACTTACTAGAAGACATCTCACACTGGCTATGTGTCAATATATATCACCAGGGCGCACCTTTTTACACATTATTAGAGTGGTTTCAAATAATCTTCATTTTATTTATAACCAAAGGTCATCAGTTATGTTCATATGACATTAAAATCTGATATCTACCAGCCAAAGTTAACATGTACTTATTTTGACCAAGTTGGTGAGGGACAATGTATAGAGGAAAAATAGTAGACAGCTAATTTTTAACTTCCTAATTTAAAAGTTTATGATCAGGAATAGCATTGAAGTTAAAGTTGGCAATCACAATGTTGCAACAATGTGATGGAAAGGACATTGGGTTCCTTTACAGTATATATTTATGTCCAGGGGTGTTACAAAGACACACAGACACACACACACACAAAAAAAAAAAGTGTAACAAGAAAAATAATCTGCCAATCAGGCAGTTTTATTTCTTCAATTAGGAAATTAGGAACATTTTGTTGTCACCCCTGTAATTTCTAACACTCTTAGTTTACACTTTCTTTTCAAAAAGCTCACAGTGACTGGGCATCTTTAAACTAAACGTGTGAGAAAATAATACAGATTAGAATTTTAAAGAAGAAAAAAATTTACTTACACTTTGAGGTTTTCCAAAAAGAGCTTTAAAATGGGACAAGCTGCTGTTAATGTCAAGAAAAATATCTGTAAGAAATGCAACACCAACATAGATCCTCTAATACTAACAGAAATGTAGTATTGTTCAATTGCTAAGTTTGAAGTAGGTGCATGCCATTCTTTCATGATTAGTCTTAAGTGGCTTGGATCAGTTGTTGGGACAGAAATCCATATGGGGACATTTCTTGTTAAAACAAGGACAAAAGATATTGATAAATACATTTTAAAAGTGGACACTTTATGACTAGATAATAAAAATGACTTTAGGTCAATTGCAAATACATTCACTACTTTGTACGAAAAAAGTGTGCAAGACAAGCTGTAAAGACATGCTATTAAAGGCACAACAAGCTTTAAGCTGCTTGGATTTATTGCCAATGTAGGAGCTCTTACTGTGTGATGCATTTTATCTGGACACGGCATTTTACATGAAACACACTTGTAGGCATAATGTATGTCTGTCATTGCCTGCCTGTCTGTACCAAGACATCTCTGCACTCTTACCAGGCCCCTCCCTTACCACAGATTCCATTTTTTTCCCTCCATCAATTCGGTGACACCCAGCAGTGGGCCGTGACATTACAGAAAAACAGAGGGAGGGAGAGAGTAGACAGAGAGAGGGTAGATGGAAGGAAATAGAGAGGAGAACATTGCAAAACGAGAGAAATAGAGATTGTAAAGGCAAGAGGGGAAATTTCGAAGTCAGGGTTAGGAGGGCAGGCTCTGAGGAAAAAAAAAAGATAGAGAAGGAACAAGCAGTAGAGTCATTGAAATGTAAGTGAGGGACTTGTGAGTGATTTCCTCAATGTCATGAGGCAACATGGTGGCTCTTGCAGCCTCGGGTGAAGGAGCGGTGAAGCAAACTTGATGGCCTACAAATCTGATGAGAGAAACTGGTCCCCTTGAAAGAAAGAGTTCAATAATTCAAAGGGAGGTGGAAAAGGAGAAGTACACGGAAGAAGGTGACAGAAGCAAAGCTGCTGGCAGAAAGGTACTTAGAAAATCTGAGATCACGAGGGTGTGGGGGGGTGAGTGTTGCTTACCCACAAACTTCATCCTCAACGCCACTCATGTGAGTTAGGATATCAGAAATGGGAATCTACACCTTGCAGGTGTGCCAGGGCTGGAGGTTTACAGGCAGAATTTCTGACCCAATTATGATCCAATGAAATCTGCCAGGCTTTTTTTTTTTCCCAGGTACACTCTCTGTGTTGGACATCACTTTGGAACGATTCATTCCGACTGGCAGAGATGCAGTGAGGCCACATTCCAAGCTGCCACCAGCCTGCAGTGCGGACGCAAGTAGAGGAATTATGCCCTTACAATATCCACGTGGGAACCATTCACTGAGTCCCCACACTCAAAGGACATCTCCATTCTGTACAGAAAACATTGGGCCATTTTTCTCATCTGGCACAGTCTTTAAAATTAAGTACAGAAAATTTGCTTCAGGTTGAAGTGAACTTCTGTTTGGCCCGTATGAAGCTAATATACCCAGAACTCGCACACCATGTAATGAGAGTGACACAGTAAGAGAAACTAATGAAGGAACATTAATTCAAAGGTTGTGCTCTTAGCTAAATTAATGTTGAGTGAGATGACAATTAAAAAGAGGTCACAGTAGTGAGGCTGTAACAAGAGGACACAATTTACTATCTTTCTCTTGGCTGTATCTTGAAATTTATTTCTAGGGGGCAGCTTCTTTTCTCACTGCATTGAAAGTTTTAAGAATCAGGAATTGTTTCTAAGTTAGATGATAATAGCAAGCTAATTAGAAGCTGGCTTCAATTAAGCATTAAGAAACCAGATAATCTCCAGCCATTTCTCCAGTCGCTAATTTGAGAGCAGATATTCATTTATGTGAAAAATGGTATTAATTTTCCCACATACACAAATATTCATCTCAGAGCCAGCGTAATGATGCTTTTCAGCTTGATAGCTTTCCTTTTTTTTCTGACATTAAAGCTGGTGATGATGAGGTTGCAGTGCATCCTGCTGGTTGAGCAAAAGCACAACAAGTTTCATATCCACCACTTCCATGGTCAAGTGACACATTTCTGTTTTATGATTCCTTTTCACAGCTCGAGGACTTTGCAAACTTCCACTATGATGCTAAACTTGAGCTCCTCCTGGACTGATTTTGAGCTGTAATAACAAAACTTTGAAGCTCTCTCCTGTCCCAGTGCTTGAATTTGATCAATGCCTTAAGGATTTCTCAGCTTCAAACGTAGCTCAAACCATGCGAGTGCCTTTCACACTAAAGTGTACCTCTTTCATTGAAAACACATTGAGGAGTCTCAGCTTTTATTTTTCTCTTTTGATTTACAAAAGGTGATGTCTGAATGAAACATAAATATTTAATTCATAATTCTGAACAGAAATGAGCCCATGCACAGCTGTTGCAACACACCAAGATAAATCTACAAAGCATAATCTTATAAGAAAATCTGTGCCTCAGATGCATGTGCAAAAAAAGGTATAAAATGCGAACTGACGTTTGCAAATAAATTTCCAGCTGAGGTCTGGGATTTACAAGCGCCTGTAGTATCTGCTTGCAAAATTCAAACACCTTGTTAAAAGACTGAAGAAGTATAAAATTTTATAATAAGATATTTTAAAATAATTAAAAAGAAAACAAATCACTTTTGTACTTAATGAAAAAAGAAGCTCATAAAATTGGGTCATGCATGTAGGGAATGAGCTTTGTTCTCTCACACACTTTTAGCCTACTTTTACTTAGTTTTTCCATCCAACTGCATTTGGAGCTCACTTCAGTTTTCATAGTGTAAGCAAAAATGTTTAGTCTGTGCACTCTTGTCGATCTTAACACTTTTTGCATTTATGACTCCTAAATGTCCTACGGGTGCAGCTTTTCCTATGTACATTTCTGTGATGTAGGTAGGGGGGTTGTTATGTAAACACAAGTGAAGACAGTAATCTGATGCTATTACATCATTGTGTAGAGCATCACTCCAACAAGCATGCAGCATTTTGCTTTCCTTCTCTTCAGAGACCTAAACCGACTAACATTTTTACTGCAGATATTTGCAATCAAACTGGGAAATCAAAACCACACGTCGTTCATGATGTATGAGGGATATCTATCAGTGATTGTCACCAGAGTGACGGTAAATTGATCAAGATGGGCTCAATTTAAATGCAGTTTCATATTCAAGCACTTCCCAATCTAATGAAAATATCTAGCTTTGCTCAATGGTGTGTGTTTTTAACACTTTTAGATTGTTGCTGTTTTATATGTTGTTTCACTTTATCACATACACTGACATTTCAAATACACCTCTTATATGGAGCTGTGTTAAGTTTATGTGTCGTTTTAAAGTTTTAAATAAATGTGAGGTAGAAAAATAATACGCAAAGGTAATAGAAACAAATCAATGAGACTGAATACGTTTATATGACCTTTAAAATATGTATTTTTCTTTTTCTTGTCAATTTTATATTTGCATGTATTCCTAGTAATTCTACAGTAATAGTATAATGATCATATCTGCATAATTTTAGATAGTTCATTCTTCTATTCACATAATTTCGCGATTCTGAGAAGCATGTCTCAGTTAGAAAATGATATTCGTTTCACTTTGTCTTCCACTGAAAATTGCTGTTATACAAATGAGATCAAAATAATGTGTTTCTGTAGTTAATGAAATAAAATAAAAAAAAATGATCCTAATGATAACAACTAACAACATCCACCACTATGTTTCAAACAAACTTTATTGGGCAAAAAATATGGGTGGTTAATTTGGTGGTTAATTTGGGTGGTTATTACAGTGTCATATATATTCTGGAATGTATGTTTGTAATAGACCAGCTATTTCATAATGTTGGTATTTCAGCAATATTTATTCACAGACAACAATTGTTTTTTTTCTGCTTTTTAATATTATGACACGGTATATGAGCTTGCTTCAAATAGATTTTATACCTAAGGCAAAACAAATGCACTAGAAATAAATATTTAAGGCAGATGCCTTAAAAAACAGAAGATGTTTTTTTAAACATTGTTTTTTTTTTTTTTTTTTACATTTCATCTTCTCTTAAAATTCTAATAGAGGATTTATCTAAAATATTATTGGGTTATATAAAAAAATCTTGAATTAAGGTTTACAAGCCACTGGGTTGCATTTCAGACCAAAACTACACCATCTCTTTTTAAACCTTAAGGATAAAAAAAAAAAATCATGTTGCAGTGTAAGTGTTTTCCTCCTAACATTAAATCTATTTGATAATTTGCCTAAAAGCAGCCCTCTGGGTTCAGTGGTGTTCACAGTAATGAGCATAAGGCCACTTAGAAGGCTTATATCAGCATATTTTGAGCTTTCCCTAAAACTTATTGAAATTGCTGAGTTTGTGGTTGTGCTTTTAAATTGCCAAACCAGTAACACAAGGTAAAGATTAGTTCTATATTGCATTTGATCAAACTCATTTTGAGCAGCAAAAAATATGCTATAGGACATTTACAGGGTCTGCAAAGGGCCTAATGGGCACTACCAGGAACAACTACCATCAGAGGTGTTTATGCAGTATTTATACATCATATATTTACTTTTTCTTTATATTGGTACCATAAATACAATAAATAGCTTCCTGTCTGCTTTTTTTATAGGTTATATCAAACATTATCATTATTATGAATAACACAGTTTTAAAATGTTAAATATTCGAGTGCAACAATCAGTGAAAATTTTAAATTTTACAAACTGCTAATGTAATAACATTTCTGTCCACTAGGTTGTGCAGTTACTCCATACTTAAACTGTCCACGAACTCAAACACAATTCTTTTTTACATTACCCTAAGTGGAATTTTCACTATATTTTAGACCCTGACAGTAAAAACTGTTCATGAAAAAAACTATAAATAAAAAATTACCCTGATCTTAACCAGGTTTGCATGAGAGTTTGGCTTCTCAACCTTTTCCTCCATTTGTCACACTAACTATCATCCAAAATAATTTAAAAAAATTAAGATGCAGAATTTGAAAAACATTGAAAACATTTTACTTAAAGCAACATAAGTCTGACCAAGTGCTTTGTAATCTCAGGCATCAGACAAGTATTTCGAAGGAAAGATAAAAAGAAACAATAAATGTTGTAAACAAACTTTTCACAATTATATTTCTTATTTGCCTGATTGCATCTTTTTCTAAAAATTATGTGAATGTTTAGCCATAGAATAAAACGACATCGCCTAATAACACACATGTTACAAAGTAAAAACTTGACAAATTGTTTCAGGCAGCAACTCAAATAAATTTTTACAGTATGATCTCAGCAAAATATCCAGTTTTGAAAGTGTGAGAAACAATCGATCATCTGAGCACAGTTCCTGTATATTCATGAGATCTATTTTGCAACAGCTATATAAAGGAAGCGTCTCTTCTCACACAGTGAAAAAGCATTCAACAAGCACAGCATGGTACATGCATTCTTCATTACATTAAAAATAAACTTTTGATCCTTAAAAACCTTTGGAACTTCTCTTATTATATTTTAAATGTTTTAAACGAACCACTGCAAAACTTTATAGAAGAGAAACTTTTTTACATTTACAATGCTGATAAACCAAAGTTGTATATGTTGACAAAGAACTGTAAAATGATGGACCATTTGTGACCCTATAAACAAAACGTACAATTTTCTGACAATATAAATATTCTTATTTAATTCTTGGTTAAACTAAGAAAATAAAAAGATAAAAGAAAATGTTTTGAGTGTACCAGGATCATAAACAGACCAAAGCAGATTTACTAATATGTTTAATCAAGTATAAGAAAAGGGAAATGTTAGAATTGCTTCCACAGAAAGAGGAAATGTGTATCTTAACGTCTCATTAGAAGACAAGGAGGACACATCATTATTTTCTTTTGTCAAAAGATCTCTTGAAAAGGAAAATTTACTGTTATTACTATTATTTTTGTTCTGTTATCTCCTGGGATATAATTTCCAATCCTAAATTAACTTCCAGGAGGGATGAAAGAACTTTAGATCTGTCTGGAATACGAATAACTTTGGGCTTAACTGTATGACTGCTTTGCCTTATGTTAACCTCTCTTCTCTCAAATCCAAAAGACACTTACACAAAGGGTCATTGAGCTCTTACGGCTCCGTCAGCAATACTCCATTGAGGCTTGTAAACTAAAAAGCCAGCCATTTCTTTAACCACAAGCCTGGGAATGATTCACATATGGGGTGAATGGCCTTCACTTTCCAATAGTCTAACTGTTCTAGATGAAAAGTATATTTTCATAGCTTCTCTTAAAGCTATGAGTTAATATAAATGTTAAGAAATAAGACCTTCTACATGAATTCCCATATATTAGAAAGTTTAATTTTTTTCTAGGCATAGACAAGAATTACCATCTTTAGGTTTAAAATTCCTCTCAACTGGAAACAGAAATGTAATAATTGAGTTTAGTCATCAGACCAAAGCATAGCCGTCAGACCAGACGCCATTGTGACCTTTATGTTTTGGATTATTCAGGAAGCTGTTGGGACAGAATTACTACATTGATGTCCCTCCTTATTGTTTCACATTTGTAGAAGTAACTATAAAAAGAAAGCAACCAGGGCCAACACAAAGTTTAAAACTCTGCGCACACTATCTGGTTTGATCGGAAGGGGTGTTTTGAGATAACAGGAAAGTTGCTAGAATTCTGCCAATGTTACCCTGGAAGTTGGATTTTTGAAAAGGGAACTAAGCAGTAGCAAGCTTATTACAGTTTAGTTACCACAAAAATAACTACATGCTAGGGTGGGATTTTAATATAAAGGCAGGGTGGAGGAGGAAGGATGAGCTGAGATCTCAACAGAGGAGTGTTTAAGTAAAACATGACTGACAATTCCTGAACAAAGTCGGCCTAGCTCTGACAATCCAGCCAAATACTGCAAAGAATATGAGGCACTAACCATTGTGTTATATTTCTAAACAAGACAACCCAGAAGACAAACAAAAACTTGGATAGACAGCAAAACTATGTTTTAAAGTGCTTGAAACAACATGTCTAACTTTAAACAGTTTTCAACTGATAAAGTCAAACATAAAATTAAGATAACATCTTCATGCTGGATCTTTTTTGCAGAGCAATGCTTAGCCAGCTGATGTAAGCAAAATGCAAAATCACATAGGCATCTTCTTAAAGATAAAAACATGATGCACAAAGGGTTTAATTTTTAAAGAACCTACTGTAACAAAGAACATTTGTTCTGTTTTTAATTATATTCTAACACTAAATTGCATTTAACAATTGCCAATGGTAAATTTTAGCACCAACTTGCATTTAAGGGAATTGTTTTCCATCTGTTTGTATGTATCCACAGATATTATTAACCATTCATCTTTTTAAAGTTGTTGAGGTTGGAAACCCTGCCTACTATCATACCAATCTGCAGCTTTTTCCACATTGTGACTCTGTGGTTCAAGTTTGGACTCCAAATATGTCACTCTATCCTGTTAGTAGTACTTAAATCAAGATTAAACATCTTTGTAAAATACATTTCAGATCTACATCTCTATGAATAATTTTCTTTATACAGCAATCTGAAGTGTTGCCAGAACATCAGTACAACGTTCAACTTCAATAATTTTTGATGTTATATTTAAGCAAGTAGTTTCATAGGCAATGTGATTTCCTGTTTCTTTCATCATCGCAGAAAACATCTTTGATGCAGGAAGTTGCACGCTACTGGGAACGGCCTCATCACAAGTACATTCAAAATGTTTATATTTAAAGTAGAGAAATCTGGGAAAGATCTAGAAGGAGGTTGCAACATGAACATTTTTAAAAATTAGAAACAACCTCGTCTTAAGTGTAGGTTTCAATTAGACAGATAACCTAAACTCAATCCACATCTTGGCCCTAAATCTAACTTCAAACCCAAAGAGAACTTCCTGATGGGAAAGTGCAGGTACAAGTCCCCACAATGTAGCATATTCTTAGGAAATTGGCCTGACAAGGTAAAAAACACATTAAGAAACACACACAGAAACTCTTTTCCAAAACAACAAAACCGATTATGTCTGCTATATTATGGATATATGAAAATTTTTTTCTTAAACCTTGTTTATTCTTTAATGTTTTTGTGCTTTAGCTAAAACCTATATGATTTAAATGGGTCATTAAAAGAATAAGGTTAAAATGTATGAAGAACACCTAATTTGGCTACCACATGAGGTATTTTACTGGCACTCAGGAAGTGTCATTTGCAACAGCTGTTGCAAATAAAAATGCCCCCATTAATATAAAATAAAACCACAGAACAGTATTTCTAACATTTCTAATAATTTCTTACTTTAATGTAAGATATTTCATCAGATTAGAGCAGGGACAGGTTTTTGTATGTGTGCATGTGAAATACCTTAACTGTGTTTATTGGAAATGATTCTATCATAATGTTAGATACAAAAATGTAGTTTTCATATACCTAAGTAGATACTTGAAAATTAATTGCATTTCATAGTTGCTTTTTCCACAGTTGTGGTTTTCCAAAATAGCTTTTGAAGCTGGATTTCTCAAAGGTACATTTTGCGTAATGAATTCATGTACTGACAAAATAAAGGTAATACAGTGTATTTGTGACCAGATATGTGGCTATTATTGGACTGCAACATTGCCTTTCTCAAAAAAAAAAAATTATGTAATTGTATTTTATTCTTTTGAGAAGTGGAAAAAAATGAATAAAATTTAAATTAAGCTTGTTCCAAACACAAGGATAGCTCTTAGTAAACTGGCGGTATACAGAAGGAATCAACACGCCTCAGAGCCGTGGGACAGTATTAGGCCAGATGCAAGTAGAAGCTGGAAAAATAAAATAAAATACTCTCATTTGTCAGGGTTTACAGGCTAACAAACCCTGCCATCACTGTAGGAGCTGAACTCCACTCCACCAAGGTCTGGAAAAAATCTGCTGTCTTCACTCAAAAAGCACAAAGGCTAAGAGGGGCAGTCTGCACATCCATATCAAGTCCAGTACCAAAATTGTCTCCAACTACAACTGACCTTGAGAAGATTTCTTAATTTGATCAAATACAGTAGAAAAACTGAGAAGAAATCATACAGTGAATAAGCTGTCTTAGGTTGTTTTACCAACAACCTTCTTTAAGAAACATCTGCCTGTCATAACATCTGATTTAACTCCAAAAACAAACACGTCCCTTTTGACCGGAGGTTTTCCTCAAGCCATAAGATCAAATCTGGTAACTAAGAAGACCACAAGCTTTTGAATCAATGACACTATTCATGAGCTAAAGGGATTATGTCGTAAAACTGAATGAAGTCGACCAAAATTGAGGTCTATAGGATGCACTTTGAGGAACTTATGTCTTCTTTAAATTAAACAAATATAAAAAAAGCCAAATATGATTAGTTTCACCAGCTGGTAGTACTGAATAAGAAGATCCCACAGGTCCTGTTTGTTAACATCAGCTCCATTGTGGTACTGTTAATACTACCCGTGTTTTTGGTAAAATTGACAGCAAATAACTTTTGTCTGCAAAAGTAGGGATATTAAGCTTGAAAAAGTTTTGGAGATTGTTGCTCAAGCCAATAATGCTAGAAGTGGGGCCCAGTCAGAGTCCTGACTAGAATGTGATAGAGGAGCTGTAGAGAGAGCTGGTTATTAGAATGGTGGACAGGACGCCTTTCAACCTTAATGACATAACACTTTTTGATCAGCTAAAATTATAGATCTAAACTATTTTGTAATGAAGAAGTTGGAAACTCCCTCTTTCCGGTTTCTATATTTAAAATGTAACTTGCAGCAGTTGAATGCAGCGAGGCAAATTTATGGGTTTAGTTGTGAAGCTCTGCAAGTTTCAGCCCACGCAAAATAGTGTATTAACTGCAACCATATTTGAAGGACAAAGAAATGTAGTATCTCCAGGATGTTTATACACGCATGCTATTTCCTAGTATAAGAAACCTAGGTCTCTGCAAATTAACTGTAAATTAAAAGTTGAAGCTCAACAAATAAGTTGTAAGTCTCTAAAGAAATTTTAAAAAGTAGAAATGTTCTGCTTTGCTTTTTGAATGTTTTACTTATAACTTCAGGATATAGATATCAGAGCCAGTTTAGCTGAGGTCACTATGATCACTCTTAATGTTTGGTTGAAAAGTTAAAACCTAGAGTTCCTCTTTTTGTTGTGCTAGGTACAGGAACAGTTTTTGGAGAACAAAAAACATGCTGCTTTCTTCTGCTGATAAACTATGACAGATATCCAATTAAAAAAGCACTTATTGAAGACATGTTCTTATGTCGTATATTTTGCTTAGAAATAACTGATCATTGATTATTTCCTTCATAAAAGCTATAATATACAATATATGTACAGAGACTGAATATCTTTTACTTTTCTAGGTTGACTTATGACATTTGAAACAACAGTGGGTTGGGTATTCATTTTTAAAAGATACTAAGCTCTCAAACATCTAAAATAAATTTTTATTAGATCTCACCCTTGACCCGCTGCACACAGTGCTTACTAAGCTATGCTTGTTCATACAATTTTCTTATTTTGTGCTGTGCTGATGTCTGTCAGTTTTCTGGGGGTTTTGTTTTGAATTTTTGTTTTTAGACCGCTGTTCGGTTTCCCACATATCCCTGTGGGCCTGCAATCTTTCATTTCCATTTTCCCAAAATCACAAAGCTTACTTTAAGTGCACTTAATTGTTTTTAAAGTGCAAAGTATTTTTGTAACCACCCTTGCACCAGTGAGCCTTGGAGATTGAGTTCGACCAGAGGGTGACCGTTTGCTTTGAGCTTCTGAAACCTTTTACATTAAACAAACTGCTTGTGCAAGGGCATAGGTTTGATTTTAACTTTGGTAGGGACACTATTGGTCTGGTGTCATTGGTGCTATGCAATATGCATGCCCTTTTTTATGCTCGATGTGAGCATCCGTACTGATAAGAGGAATTCATTGTTAAAAGAGAAAAGCATAATTTTGCTACATTAATAAAAATTAAATAAAAAAAAAGCACTACACTCATTAGATGCTCTTTATCAATGTTTGAAGCATTAATTGATTATTTCAATAATCGTCAACTAATTTAATAATTGATTCATCATTAACTGGAGTATAAAGACTCTAAAACATAATATAAATGTAAAATGTGTCTTTTTCCAACAGAGCAACCCACTTAGATCAGTAATTATACCAAAATTGTAAAACTGCAATACATATATATAATCAAAATTCTCCATCCAGAACTCCTCATGTGGAAATATTTTAGTTTAACCTGGTTTATTTAGATATCACCTGAAGCACTGAAGGGACAGCTGCTTCACCTACATGCTGCCCTGCATCATTATTACTGGATATCTGTGTTTCCTATAATCATATAATGTGTAAGCGCATTTTTAATAGTAAAGGATTAAATGTAACAAAACCTTTTATCATTGTCCTATATTGCTTACTGTCTGACTGTTTAAATAGCTCCTCATGTCTTTTTTCTTTTTTAGTGGCATCATCTACAAACACAACACTGAGAATGATCCTAAGTGTATTAAAATATAAAATCACTTTTAACAATTATAAAAGACAGTATAACACTATCTTATCTGTAATTTGATAATATCCAAAATAAACAGCCAGATTCAAGCATTTTTACCAGACATTAATGTTTGTACTAATTTACTCATAGACTGTGTGGATATCTATGTAAGATAAAATCAATGTTAATATTCTTCCTCTGTTTGTTCTTGTCTTTATCATATTTCTAGAAGTATAAATGGGAATAAAATAGAACGATTATTATTATGTGGAACCCTTATTTTGCTTTTTAAACAAAAAATAGCAGATGATTAGATGCCATTTCTTGTTGTTATACTCTATAAGAGAAATAATACCTGCTAATAATTATAGCTGAACTTCCTCAAAGAGTCATCAAAAAATTTAAACAGTAATAGCAACTAAATATCGGTAAAAAGGAAACCCTCACATTTTCTTTTTTAGTTGGCTGTGGCTTAGAATCAGAAATGTTGATGGCTTACTGCCTTTATTTGCCCATTTTTCCAACAGTCTTTAGAACTCCTGGCTGACTCAGAATATTTAGTTTTATAAAAGAAAAAAAAAGTTTTTTGTTTTTTAGTATACATGATATTCTTTTTTTATTATCGGGACTAGTTTTGTAGCCTAATATTAATTGTAGTAACCGCGGCATTCTAGTGTGAATAAATTTTCAATTTTGTGCTCCAAGCACACGCAGACTAGAAAACAGCCAATCAGAGATAGAGAAGTCGGAACCTAAGGCAGGACAACCAATGAGAGTTGAGTTAAACAGCGCAGCACAGTTCCATGGCTGCTACGTGTAAGGGACAGGAGAGACCAGGCAGAGGAGCTGCGAGAGGAAAAGAAGCCACTGCTGCAACAACTACTGCTGAAAATTATAAACATGTTGCTCACATCCAATTATTGGTAGGGACAATTAGGTCGGTTCAAAATTTTGGTAGGGACATGTCCCTATGGTCCCTATGCAAACCTACGCCCATGTGCTTGTGGCAGCACCAATGTGGGAAGATGATGGGTTACTGTTCAGTGTTTACTTCCTAGTTTTGCGTTTACTAAACTAGAAAGTTTAATAACTGGATTTTTTTTCAAATATCGATGGTAACTACGATGTATCTGGATTTTTATACTTTCTCAGAAAATAGAGTGAAAGAGAATAATGATGCAAGTAAACTACCTTGTGTAATAATAACTGCATAGCATTACCTAAATGGGACTTTCCACATTTGGTAGATGTTTATTTGCACCTTAGACCCATTATTGGATGATATTATTTAATCCAATTAACCACAGCTTTTTTTTTCACTTCTTCCACATTAGATCATATAACTATATAAGTATATAGTTATTTTCATCAATTCACAGTCAAAGAAAAAAGGCTTTTGCAAGTGTCCATACCAATCAAGCACAAAATAAATAAAATGCATTTCCATACATTTTGGTTACTGACACAATCAGACAGAGGTTTGACTGCTACTGACCATCATCATTTTCATACGTCGTGAACATATCTATTATGATCTGCAACTCATGTGTTGGTTCATGTGTTTGTATTGAGTGTTATTGTCTCATAAAAGTTAATTGAGTTTTGGAAAAATTAGGCCTTTTATTAGTCCTGTTGTGTGCATTTGATCTCATTTCTTATCTGTAGTCTTCAGCACTGGTTAGTTGGATCCTCTGTGATACTATTTAGTTTCTCTGGTTCCCATTATTCAATCTTTGCTTAAATCTTTCCAAAGATTCTACCCAAGCTGCTCTATAATCTGTCTATTGCATTGTCTATTCACCTGGTTTTCATAGTTTAATGCTACTCATCACATCTCATTGAAAGTATTCAAATATCTTATCCTTTTATTATGCTTCATTGGATTGTACTGTTAATGTGCCCCTGACTCATGTGCTTTTTCCCTCTGCTATATTTTTCTTTCAGTTATATACTGTATTACAGGTAAAAAGAAAAAAACAAGCACAAATCTGTATCTATAGCCCAAAGGAGATTTTGTTTTACAATTTATTAGTAGAAACGTTGATGTGTAATAGTAAACCATAATACTGCATTTATGATACTGTATGAGGGAAATGTTTAGTAATATATCCAATTTGTTAATTTTACAAGGCACTGTTTACAACAACGCTGACTAGAAGGAAATTGAAAAAAGGGATTTGTTAAAGTGGTTGCATTAGTCCAAATGTCTTCAACAGTAGTAAACCAAAAAAAAGCATTCCCACATTAATAAAACAATAAACAATAACTGTCCTCCTCAAATTACTCATACTTTTCCATTGTGATCTTGTGGCCCGCTCTTTCTTTTTTTGGCCTCTGCTATTTTTTTTTCTTTTCTCATTGACTTTGCTTCCTCTGTGCAGATGTACAGCTGGACTGCTGTTAAAATGAGAAGTTAAAAACTGTTGCTCAGCCTAACTACAGCTGTGCTCCACCTATATACATACATAACACCCTGAGCAATTATAAAATTGAATTTACATTAAGGCGGGGTAAAGAAATCTATAATTAGATATTTCATACTTTTTTTCACCTTATGTTTGACAGTTTTTGATGACAAGCAACGGGAATGAACTATAAACATAAGCATCGTAAATATGTTTTTAAATCATGACAAATATTCACAGCTTAAAATTGGAAAAGAGCTCAAATGCAGTCCACAGTCACTAAGAAACGGGGCAAAACTGCAGCTTTTTTTAACCGTCCTGTAGCTGGTGTCTATTTTACCCTGCAGCGTTAAAGGAAGCTAAACTCATTCGCCTGTACCCATAGTGCCTTTAATTAGACTAAACCACAAGGACTAGTCAGCTTTTGAAATATGTAATTAAAGATTGTTATCAAACGGTACTCTGTACCAAACACATATCCCTAATCAGGAAGTATGCACTCTACTTTATGTAATGATTGTATTTATCACCCTCTGTAGTAATCATAACAATTCCATACCTTGAGAGTTTTGCTATTTATCCAGTCATTTTCAATGTGCTTATCTGAAATCACTTTTATAAATTGTTAAGTTCTATATTGTAAACTAATTACAAGCTCTGGGATTAATTTTATTACATTATATAATTTTGCAAACTAGATGCACAAAAGAGCTTTTCCATAGGTCCTCCTTCCAAACTGCTATTAGAAACTTTGCTGCTCCAAAGAAGTCCAATGGGTGTTTGCTTGTTGCACAGGTTCTGGATTGAAAGGCTTATAGTTGGCTTTGTTTCTCATCTGCTCAAAATGTTTCTTACAGATGTAAGTATTATTGATGATAGTGACAACGAAAGCAAATAAGTACTGGCACATGTCATACACCTCAATAATCCAGGTGGAAAAAGCCATTGCATCGGGTCCTGGTCTGTTTGGACCAGTAGCCACTCTGTATTTTTCTGAGTTTATTTTCTAAACATGATATCCAACTTGGTTTCAGACCTGATTCACCCCAAAGGTCTGGTCCTCCAGCACAGAGTAATAATGCATCTGCTGTTAAGTGCCAAGAGTTATAAACTTGGAAAACCAAGTGGCCACTGGCTAATGGATGGCATAGCCCAGAGGAGCAACATCATCCGGGAAAATTTTTGCCATTTTCCTTTATTTTTTGGAAAACTTTTCCTTTTTTGGGGGCCCCCCCCTTCGTTCTTTGGTTTTTCCTTTTTTTTTTTTTTCAACATGCGGACATTGGAGAGCAGGATTGATGGAAACGGTGGGCTCTGGGGATCTCTCTTTAGCTTCACAGTTAGCCCCCTTCTGCAGCCCTGCTTTCTCCGTCTCGTGCATCTCTTCTTCCGTCCATTATTTTCCGCTGTTGTCTTGTTGACATCCTGCCATAGCACTCCGCAGCTTTTTAAATGGTCAAAAATGTCTGTATTTAAAACATTTTGTGACCGTAGCTCCAGCAGGCATTGGCGATCATAGATGGGGGTTTGATGTTTGTATTGTTTTAAGCAGTGGGGAACTGTGTTAGGATGCCTCATGTGAAACAATTTCAGTTGCAATTGCATCATATGGAAATGGAAGTGTTTGGGAATATCAGTAAGTCACAGTAAGTCACAAAGGGGTAGGCCATGTTGACTAAGTACATACTGAAGCACATAGTGCAGAGGGTCATCAACTTTCTACAGTCATTCACTGCACACCTCCAAACTTTATCTGTCCCTCAGATTAGCTCAAGAAGAGAGAGCTTCATGGAATGGGTTTCCATGGTCAAGCAGATGCATCTAAGCCATACATGATCAAGTGTAATGCAAAGCATTGGGTGCAGTAATGTAACGCATGTCACCACTGGTCTCAAGAGCAGTGGAGAAGCATTCTCTCGAGTGAGGAATCTTACCTCTCCATCTGGAAATCTGTTTGGTGGTTGCCAGGAAAATTATTCTTGCCTGAGTGCATTGAGCCAAGTCTAAAATTTGGTGTGTGTGTGTGTGTGTGTTTGTGTGTGTGTGTGTGTGTGTGTGTGTGTGTGTGTGTGTGTGTGTGTGTGTGTGTGTTGGAGGGGTTATGGTGTGGGTTTTTATTTTTTCAGGAGCTAGGCTTGGCAATTTAGCTACAGTAAGAGGATCTCTGAATGCTTCAGCATAACATTTTGGACAATTCCATGCCAACTTTGTGGGAGCTGTTTTGAGGTGGCTCTTTTGGACATTAAGCTTGTATCAGCGATGCAAACAGCAACTTTTAAACAGAGTGTGCAAAAGGAGTAATGGGCTTTTCAAAAAATTGCGAAAACCCTCCCCTATACCTTCAAGTTCATATGTGTCTCTAGGCAGCTAAACAAATACTTTTGGCGATATAATATAGTCTAAATAGCTATTTTTTTTATTTAGGGGACTCCAAAGCACTTTACATGATTCTCACTGTTGACAGAAACAAAACTACTGTAGAAAGGTACACCACTCGACCCTCTAATCTACATCAGGTAATGATGCAGGTGAAGTATCTTGACAGAGGACATTTAAGTCTAAGGACTGAGACAGGTGGAGCTGAGGTTCAGTTTCAGTACGAACTTCTGCATCCATCTGCAGCCACTATCAGCGCATTGTTGTGAAGAGAAATTATCCATCGTTTAACAAGGATACATGCTTCTGATATTCCATCAGAAATTCTTTAACAACAGAAAAAATTCAGGTTCTTTTGGTTTTTTTTTTAAACCCTTTTTTTTCACATGAGGGTGACTTGCATGTATGCGTGTTCATGTGGATGTAGCACTTGACACATTACCAAGGTTTGTTAGGAGATCAAGAAACAATGTTCGAAAACTACTCAAGCAGCTACACGTACGGACTGTATGCAGGTGAGTCCCTGATTGTTGGAATCCTCCTTGAAGATGGGAAAGGTGATAGCAAGGTAGACTAATGTTAGCACCTTTCTAGGACGTACAGTACAGAAGAAGGACCAAATCACGCTTTGTGGAGAAAGTGCTCTTTTGGGCTTCTCTTGTTTAATCAAGCCCACAAGAAAAATAATGTTATTTTTTTTTACTTTAGCCCAACACCAAAAACAAACAAAAAAAACACTTTAAGATAAAAAGCCAGTTTCCTGGTGATGACTCTTTTAAACATGCCAACCTATTATGTGAAGGCGCTTCTACAGTATAAGGCAGAGAAGGCCATGGAAGTCTTTGTTTCTGCATCCATGCTTACTGCATACTGCATAGTTTTCAAATTGTTCTGTCAATTGGCTTCTGTTTTTATTTTAAGTAGAAACCTCTCAGTCTTTTAGCTGACTTTGTAAAATAACTCTTTATTAAGAAGACAAAGTCAGCTATACCTTATTATTTCCTTTCAGCTATTTGTTTTCTCTTCACTTGTAGTACTAAACTTGTAATATTTGGCTCTTTTCATATCATTAAATCTAAGTTAAAAGTGTCAAGTATCAAAAGTATTTTCAAACCTCTTGGTTTGAAAATACTAACCTCTTGGTTTGAAAATGCTAACAAGAGAAACTGCTTGAGAAGCTGTGTTAAGACCAGAAAAAGACATTATGTATTAAATAGTGTCCTTAAAAAATGCATATAATCTGATAAAGCCAATATACTGATCAGTATA
>NW_015150876.1:266792-269021 GCF_000732505.1 Cyprinodon variegatus | reverse complement strand
TAGAACCGGAGGCTTCCAGGGTTAGAAGGAGATGTGCTATGATTTCCATTACGACCAAAATGTATAACTTCCTCTTTGGTTTCTTTGAATTTTACTAAACTTGAAGCCATTCCAATTACTACTTTAGTGAGGCAAACAGGAGTTGCAATGAAAAATAATGTTGGTGCTTCAACTGAAAATACAATTAAGGATCATCTGCATTTGAGTGAAAAAAAATGTTACATTTTCCTCTTGGTTTGGCTTGATTGTTGGTCAGGGAGTGATCTAGATGGATCCTGCCAACGTGGAAGCAGACTGGTCGGTTCCTACTTCAAGAAAGGAGGTTCAAGGGTTTTTGGGCTTGGCAAAGTTTTACAGCAAGTAAAGGGGCTAAATTAAATTTGCTTTTTAAAAGCCATCAACAAACCTCTTAAGACCATATTTCAATAGTTTTTAATAGTCTAACTAAACACCTGCATATTTTCTAGCTTAAATACCTTATGTGTGCCCCTGTACTTTAAACAAACTAATTTTTCTCCAACTGAATAAAAATAAAACTGAGGTAATAATCTTCAGACCAAAAAAGGAGAGATCCTGAGTTACCTCAGAGCTTCAACTACTACAGCAGGAAACCACTGATTTTGGTCAAAATCTTGGTGTCATGATGGACTCAGACTTGAACCTTTAGAGGCACAGAAAGGCAGTTACTAAGTCACCATTTTATCACCTGAAGAACATTTGCAGGATTAAAGGACTAATGTCAAAGCAGGATATCAGGAGATCAAGGAGACCAAGCAGGAGATCTAGAAAAACTCATTCATGCATCTATCTTCAGTAGAATTGATTACAGCAACAGTGTCTTCACAGGTTTGCTAAAAAGTCCATCAGGCAGCTGCAGCTGATCCAAAACACTGCTGCATGTGTTCTCACTAGAACTAAGAAAGTAGAGCACATCAGCCTGGTTCTGAAATAGCTCAGAAAATAGACTTTAATATTCTTCTGTTAGTCTATACTGTAGATCACTGAATTGATCTGCACCTAAATACATAACAGATTTATTATCAGTCTATCAAACTCCAAGACCAATCAGGGCTTTACTACCTGCCTTTATCAGGTTTTTATCTTTACTCACTTTTACTCTGCTTTTATTTTTCTACTTTATTGTTTGATTCATGTACAGCACATTAAATTGCCTTTGTACTGAATTGTGCTATACAAATATATTTGCATTGCATTGCATTCTGTGACATTACCATACTTTTCTCATAGCAGGAGGCTCTGTGACACTGCTGCATCTCAGCTACAGTTGGTGATTGTTTCACACAACTTCATGTCCAAAAGCCTGAACTATCCTTTTAACACATTCATCATCCTCATTACTGTATGGATTTTGGCTCAGAAGTTTTAAAGTCTAACCTCCCACCTAGACAACAAGCATTCAAAAAGTAGGTTGCAAAAGACCTGCATGCCGTCTACAACTGCCAAACAAGCAAATGGTTGCTGAGCAAATAAACATAACCTCTTTTATGCTTTGTACATGTCACATGCATGTAATGAAGTTATTTCTGAAAAGCATTATATGCATATTTTGCCATTCGCGGGGAATTTATTGTGACTGTGGTTACCCAGCTGTTTATACTCAACTTCATTGAGTATAAACAAAAAATACTGAGCAGATTCCATCTGGAAAGAGAGAGGGTCCATCTTGTCTTATCTTTTTACCATGTTCAGCCTTCAGGGGCCTCTGGCTTATGTCATAGAGCATTGGTATGCACAAACTTTTTGAAGGATAAGGGAGGAGGAAAAAAAGGGGCTGATTTAGCACCTATTCAAGAACATAGAAAACACTTTAACACACACTTTGGCTCAAGAGAGAACACAATAACATTCAATTTGGTTCAAGAGAGGGAACAGAGCACACCCTTTGGCTCCAGAGAGGGCACATTAGTAATCGCATTGGCGTCAAAGAGGGCACTTTAGAGAGGGCACTTTAACACTTATTTTGGTTCCAGAGAGGACACTGTAGCACATGCTTTTGCTCCAGAGAGGGATCTTTAACACTTATTTTGGCTCCAGAGAGGGAACTTCGCACACACTTTGGCTCCAGAGCGGGCACTTTAACACACTTTTGCTCCAGAGAGGGCACTTTAACACTTATTTTGGTTCCAGAGAGGGAACTTCGCACACACTTTGGCTCCAGAGAGGGCACTTTAGCACACTTTTGCTCCCGAGAGGGCACTTTAACACTTA
>NW_015150876.1:261338-264368 GCF_000732505.1 Cyprinodon variegatus | reverse complement strand
AGAGAGAGAGAGAGAGAGTGCTTCAGAGCTATAGTAATCCCTGGCAGGTCGCCTCAATAGAGAAATCAGAGTGAGGGTTGAAGAGAAAGGAGAGACAAGATTTTATATAAAGAAGTTTTATATAACCAGGCGTTGATAAACTTACAGAATTGGACTGATATCAAAAGTATTTATCCTGCTTTTTTATAGACTTTAACTTGTGCACTCAGCCTTCTGTGTTACCCATTTGTGTATTGTTCAAGCGGGACCAAGGAAAAAAAGAGCCTCAGACCTTTTGAACGTGGAAAATACTTTTTAACTTCTAAAATACTGATCTGGATTCAGCGTTTCACCACACCATGAGAGCCAAATCTGCCCTCCTGATACTGGGTGAGTCATGTCTGTCATAAGTTGATATTTATTTTTTAAGAATGTACAATTATATGTAGATAGATATACATATATATAAATGACTGTTTGCCTAAAGAAACCTAATAATTGCACCATCTAAATTTTATAATAAGCTGTTTAATTGAACAGAAATCAATTAGTCATATAAAGCTGATCTAATTTCAAGTTATCTTCAAAAAAATCAACAATAATTTCAATTTCCTCATTGAATTTAAACACAACATAGAAATACATTATGACCTCATCTGCTCCTAGCCACATTATTTCTTACCACATTTTAGCCACATGACCAGTCAGTGGAAAAAAACTGTTTTCCTGTCTATAGCAACAAGAAACAGCTAAACGCTTTATTCAAAAGTGGTAGTATTACTGAGAAGATAATTGACTTATTATGCTGCATTGTACTGTATGATTTTAAGAATTATTAGTGTTGAATACAAGGATTAAAATATTAAAGGCTCCATTAAAAGGGTAAACATTTCTTGTCTTTTTTTTTTGTTTGCTTTTCAGCTTTGATCTCTACTGTAAAATCTAAAAAAGAATGCGGTGTTGGATTTAGTTTATATGAAGACAAATGTGTTGGTATGTAAATAAAACAAACTTTCTAAATGGAACAGATAGTTAAATGAGATATGTGTAGCTCTAATAAAAATTAGAAATACTACATTGTTGTTTATCATATTCATAGATATGTATTTTTTGGATAGTTTTTCATTCTTTATTTACTCAAAAAATTCTTTTCATCATTTATAATGTTCTTTCTATATGTTTTTAGTAGTATATTGGAACATTATTTCATTCTGAAATAATTTTTTCACTATTCTCATTCCTTAACGTAGATGATGATGAATGTGCTGATCCCAGACCAATTTGTGGCCCGACAGCAAATTGTTTCAACACATATGGCAGCTTCTACTGCCAGTGTAAAGAGGGTTACAGGTCGCCCTACAGAGCTGTAAATTTAACTGTCGATCAAGCTTTAAAATGTCAAGGTAAGTAGTCTTTATTAATAGTGATGATTGATAATATAATTTATTATACATCTTTTTTCTTTTCTAATCTGTTTCAACAAAGATATTAATGAATGTGATGACAAAGATCTCTGTGGACCAAATACCGAATGTATCAACACAATTCCCAACTACTATTGCACTTGTAAAGAAGGATTTCAGACATTTAATCGCACCGACAACGTCTCATGCATAGGTAACACATTGACTTCCTGTGCCGTGGTGTTCGTTTTGCTCTCCATTTAGAGTGTTGGCTCAGAGTTAGTTTTTCTATGAAATGTTTTTTTTTTCCCCATTTCTTCCCCTCTTCCACACAGATATAGATGAATGTAAAGATAAAAATGTTTGTGGTTCGAATGCAACCTGCATAAACACAAAAGGCAGTTATAACTGCACCTGCAAGGCTGGTTACATACCTAAATCTGGAATTATGACCATTATTGGGGAGAGACAGCAATGTGAAGGTGAGGATTCAGACCTGATATGAGAAGATTTACAGAATCAAAATCCTTTCTTTAAAGATTTAGAAAATTATTATGCTAAATCCACTGTAAAAACATTGAGTTGAAATGAGACATACTAGTTGAACACTGTAATGGCTCTGACTGAAACAAACTGCCACACAATTTGTTTCCCCTTCTTGATTTGTTTCAATTTCCAGATATATGTAAGACTGATGAAACAACCTGTGGAAATGGAACATGCCACCAAGGGACCAGTGGTCATTATTGTGCCTGCTCTGCAGGGTTTACTAACTACGGCAACAAAAAATCTCGTTGTTCTGGTAAGAGTAAAATCAGCTCTTTGTTTATTTTGGACAGCAAATATAAGCAGGTTTTAAGTCTTAGAAGAAAAAAACTTGAAAAAATCATTTTCACAAAGTCAATTAATATTTTTCTTTTTTTAAGAACTGGACTGTGGCATTTTCAGAGATGTCAATAATCTAGCAGAGGTAACTGTTTTTTCTATTTATTTTTACCATCATGATCTTCCTTAATGTCTCTTATCATTGACACCTTTTAAACTGTTTCTTGGTTTGGTTTTAGAATTTTCACATTGTACAGGATGGTGTGAAGCTACTGAGTAAACGCTGCCTAAAGCTCATGGAGAATGCGGATGTAGAAGACCTTAATGGAGAAGGCTTACTAGAGGTAAAATTTGTTTTTAGAAACATATTTTATTCTCAAAGACAACAGACAAGAGGAAGTGTGACTGCTTTATGTTTAATTTTTCCTAAATGCATGATGTTTCCTTTTCTCTCCCCATAATATAGAGCCTGCTCTCCATAATTGACCAAATTTTATCGACTGGGTTTCTCACTAGTAGCAGGAAAGTCTCCAGCTTTCTTGACTTGGTGGAACAAAGTCTAAGTTTCATAGGACCTTTTATTAAACCACCAGGAACTAATAGATCCACCAAACAAACAGGTAAAACTAAAGATGACTGCTTATGAAACAAAAAAATAAAGACTCTCCTTAGACTCCCTTTTGTCCTTTATTACAACAATGTGCTTCTTTGAAGTCTAAATTGCAATGATACTTTCTAAAGGCTGATGGTTTCTACTAAGTAAGTAATTTGAGTTCAGTAACAATTTTCTCACAGAAATGCAGCTTCTGGTGTACACTGGGTC
>NW_015150876.1:257401-259571 GCF_000732505.1 Cyprinodon variegatus | reverse complement strand
AGTAAAATGTCACAATTTCCTTTGTGACTGACCCTCCCTAACATGATCAAATCAAGTGTCTCCATTATATTCAATAATTTATGTGTATTTGTTGCCCCCTGCAGGGCTTTCACCATTACTGCAGTGGCTCAGCTCTGTGTGCTCGGCACCATGTGGATCTTTGGCTGTTTCCAGTTTGAGAAGGGCACAATAGTCATGTCTTATCTGTTCACTATTTTGGGGAGCCTGCAAGGTGTCATGCTCTTTGTCATGCACTGTCTTTTTTCAAAGCAGGTCAGCCAAAAATTTTTTTTTGTTTTTTTTTAATTAACAAAAATACTGCTTTTGTATTTCCACACCTTCAATTAAAATAACTCAATGTGTTTTCTGATTTTAGGTGAGGGAGGAGTATGAAAACATTCTTTCTCGTTTATGCACACCTCAGAAGAGAGCATACTCCGAGTTCAACTTCTCACATTCAAGTAAAGCTAATGTAAGCATACATTTTACATTTAATGAAGTAGTTGGTTGCATAACAAAAAAAAAAAAAAAAAACATTCACACCAATCCACCAAGAGAAACATGTAAATATTATAGTTGGAACCAGATATTTCTATATATTTACATATATAAGATACAACAGTTCTCTTTTTCCTTCTCTTGTGTTACATGAAATGTAACATTTTCTATTGTACAGTTAAGCCATGCCCAGAATTATTAATTCTGCAACTGCAACATCTGCAAGAGTTTGATTTAAAATTACTTTTTTTTTTTTTTTTTTTTTACTTTGCTGTTGTTGGAAAAAGACACATCAGATTTAGGATAGACAGCATTAGTGCAATAAATCAACAACAAATACAAGATGTATTTGCCTTACAGCAACTAAACTGTCTTTAAAATCTGCTGACTCGCTTTTAACGGTTTTCACTGGTTTTCTCAAGTTTGATAATAAGCAATAACTCATTCATCTTAAAAGCCTTAATCTTTCGCTCATTTTCTGCCATCAATACTATTTCCACTCAAAAGAAGCATGTTCACAAAATTACATACTTTTAATCTAAGTCTAAATCTAGTGTCTGATTTGTGGCCCACTTTGCTCAGACACACCTTCCCGGCTGTATTCATGAAGTTTCAATGTTACGAAGATGATTTTGATGGCTAATAATTTTCTCCAAAACATCAATTTTCATGATCCCATAGTTGCTTTGTAACTAATCTGTTGATATATGTTGGTTCATAGCCAGGTTGAAAAAGCAATTTATCCTCAAGCTTTATGTTTTTGTCTCTCAGCATGCTCATTATGTTTTTGAACACAATGTTCTGTCTTCATAATTTCCTCTTTTTCATAAAGTAAACAAGTCCCTCCTACATAAAACAGCACAGCAATTTACCACTGCCCTTAACATTAGCAAGAAAGGTGTTTTTAAACTTACAGACTTATTCCTTATTTTACTCTACTTGAAAGAATCTTTAGTATAGCCTAGGATGAACATTTCCATTTTTTTTTACCTCATATAATTATAGTTCCAGTTCCACTGTGGTAAAAACCTTGACCTTTTAAAGGATATCCATAGGTGTGCCTTTAATAATTAGAAAATCCTAACTGGTTTTAACTAAACTAAATATAAAGTGTAATTTTATTTCAAATATTAAATAACCCTATTTATAACTTTATTCAGACTATGTTCATATATGGTTTGAACTATAGCTTAACATTTCTTTTCCAAGACTGGATATTAAATAAACCCAATAATCAAGTATTTTCTCAACTTTGTACAAACCTTCTAACAGCCTCAGACCGCACCTCAACTGTCTTTTGTTTAAATCAGTAATGCATTATGAAATACTGAAGTGAAGTAGGCAATAGTGTATTTTACTCTGACAAAGAAAAGCATTGTCTTATAATAAAGAAATATTTTCATAAATGCATTTTTTTTCACTCATATTCTTTGCATTTTTTTTTATTTTCAGGCATCAAGAAGTTCCCAGGACACAGGAGAGTCTCACATCTAATATACCAGAAGCAGAATGTGCATATTAAAGCTTTATGGCCTATCTTTACACCCTACATGCTTCTTTTTCATGCCAATACTTAAAAAAAGTTTTCTTGATAAATTGTGTCATTTATTTTGAATATATATATATATATATATATATATATATATATATATATATATATATATATATATAT
>NW_015150876.1:253301-255875 GCF_000732505.1 Cyprinodon variegatus | reverse complement strand
TCAATTCACATTCAAAGAAAAAAGGCTTTTGCAAGTGTCCATTCCAATCAAGCACAAAATAAATAAAATGCATTTCCGTGCATTTTGGATACTGACACAATCAGAGGTTTGACTGCTGCTGACCATCATCACTTTCATACGTCCTGAACATATCTATTATGATTCGCAACTCTTGTGTTGGTTAATGTGTTTGTATTTAGTGTTATTGTCTCATAATGTTAATTGAGTTTTGGAGAAATTAGGCCTTTTATTAGTCCTGTTGTGTGCATTTGATCTCATTTCTTATCTTTAGTCTTTAGCACTGGTTAAATGGATCCTCTGTGATACTATTCAGTTTCTCTGGTTCCCATTCTTCAATCTTTGCTTAAATCTTTCCAAATATTCTACCCAAGCTGCTCTATAATCTGTCTATTGCATTCACCTGGTTTCCATAGTTTAATGCTTCTCATCACATCTCATTTAAAGTATTCAAATATCTTATCCTTTTATTATGCTTCATAGGATTTTACTGTTAATGTCCCCCTGACTCATGTGCTTTTTCCCTCTGCTATATTTTTCTTTCAGTTATATATTAAAAAGAAAAAAAAGCACAAATCTGCATCTATAGCCCAAAGGACATTTTGTTTTACAACTTATTAATGGAAACTTTGATGTGTAATAGTAAACCATAATACTGCACTTATGATACTGTATGAAGGAAATGTTTAGTATCACTTCCACCTCTTCTTGATGGCAACAACGAGTTTGTTACTGCTGGTCTGAAGTCAGTTTTATTGCAAATCTTCTTATAATTTCTTTGCCACAGACACCAAAACCACCGTCAAACTAAAATACAACATAAACTTAAGTGAGATGGTGTCATGAGTACAAAACAACATAAAAAATAATATAAAAACATATAAACATACCTCGCTGGCTGACCCTTCCTTTTGAGGTAGAAATGAGAAATAAAGGACTTCTTAAACTTAAATTTAGTTTTGTACAACTTCTTGCAAATGTCATGCCTTCAGACTGTATTCATCTTTTCTTCTGGTTTTCCAGTGAACATGCTAGATTCCACTTCCTACATAAGCCTTGCAAAATAAGAGTCTTAATAACAAAAAATTTGCATAATAGAAAATAAAACATGTAAACTAAAAACATGGCAGTAAAACTCCCACCAAATCACTAACCTATAGTGATTTAACTTCAACATGTAACATTACAATAGAAATATATTTACATTTTAACATTTACTGTGCTTCCAGTAACAACACAGTTTAATGAACTGGTCTATCAAGATACACTGGCTTGACAGTCCTTTGTCCATTCTTATCCAAGGTCGAATCACCTAACAACAGCTTCACCTTTCTGATCCTTCCAGCTGCGCTTGGATATACATCTGTTACTCTTGCAAGTTTCCACTTGGTCCTTGGCGAATTGTTCTCTTGAAGAATAACAATGTCGTTTACCTTTGCATTTCTTTTGTCTCTTTGCCAGATTTGTCTCTGCTGAAGATTAAGACGATATTCTTTCTTCCACCTTGTCCAGAATTCATTGGCTAAAAACTGAACTTGGCGCCACCTCTTTCTCAAGTACAAGTCCTGGCTCACAAATTCACCAGGAGGGGGCAGAATAACACCAGACTTCATCATCAGAATATGATTTGGTGTAAGAGGCTCTAAACTTGGATCACTTAGGTTTTCTACTGTTAGCGGCCTTCTATTCACAATAGCCATCACCTCATAGTTGTGACATCACAGCAGCTTCTTGTTCTGCAGTTATGTGTCTGTCTTCTTCTTCTACGGTTTGGATTTTTTCTCTGAATTTCTCTTGTTCAGTCATTATCTTAAGCACAGCCTTTGTGGCTTCATACTCAGCTGCAGCTTCTTGTCTTTTGTTGGAGGAGCCATTAGAGACAGCTGTAAAGGCTTTAGACAGACTATAAACTGAGACACTAGCTGAGCTAGAAGATGTAAATACAGAACTGGCATCAGGCCAAACAATCTCCTCCTTATTTGTTCCCTCAACATGGCACTGGATGTTTGGCAAAACTTCAGTAGTCACTGATGTACATTCGTCTAACTTGGAATGCATATTATGAGGTGGTCCACCCATTGCTCTGTATTGGTCATAAATATCATTAAGAGCATCTTTGCACAATGTCCATGTGATCTTAAAGAATGTCAACAGGATCTTCTTTAATAACAGATTTTTTTAGCAACTTTAATTAATGCTTTCCATCTGTCATAAGTACTTTCAAAGTGACATTGCAACCCCTGTAGTTTTTCTTTATGGAATTCTCTTCCTTTTCCTGTTGGCATGCGAGGTCTTTCACTTCAGGTGTAAGTTTTATTGCAAATCTTCTTAAAATTTCTTTGCCACTGACAACAAAACCACCGTCAAACTAAAATACAACATAAACTTAAGTGAAATGGTGTCATGAGTACAAAACGACATAAAAAAATATATAAAAACATATAAACATACCTCGCTGGCTGACCCTTCCTTTGGAGGTAGAAATGAGAAATAAAGGACTTCTTAAACTTAAATTTATTTTTTACAACTCCTTGCAAATGTCATGCCTTCAGACTG
>NW_015150876.1:248798-250273 GCF_000732505.1 Cyprinodon variegatus | reverse complement strand
TGGAAATCTGATGGGCAAGACCAAGTTTGGTGGTTTCCAGGAAAATTACACTTGCCTGAGTGCAATGAGCCAAGTCTAAAATTTGGTAGAGGGGGGGTTATGGTGTGGGTTTGTTTTTTCAAGAGCTGAGCTTGGCAATTTAGCTACAGTAAGAGGATCTCTGAATGCTTCAGCATACCAAGACATTTTGGACAATTCCATGCCAACTTTGTGGGAGCAGTTTGGAGGTGGCTCCTTCCTCTTCCAACATGACTGTACAACAGGGCACAAAATAAGGTCTATAAAGGCATGGATGGCAGAATGTGGTGTGGATGAATGTGACTGGCCTTAATAGAGTCCTGACCTCAACCCAACAGAACACTATTGGGATAATTTAGACATAAAGACTGAGAGCAAAGCCTTGTCCAACATCAGTGTATGATGTCAAAAATGGGCTTCTGGAAGAATGGTCAAAAATTCCCATAAGCACACACCTAAACCTTGTGCATAGCCTTTAAAGAAGAGTTTTGGATCATCAAAATAAGTGGTCCTCCTAATTGTTAATCATTCGGGTGATATGCTTACGTAAGGACATCATATGTGCTCATCCCCATTTCCGCTTACCAGTGGTGAGTATGTCATAGTGGAAATATTGAAAATCTTCTTTTGGACATTAAGCTTGTATCAACGATGCAAACAGCAACTTTTAAACAGAGTGTGCAAAAGGAGTAATAGGCTTTTCAAAAAATTGCAAAAACCCTCCAATAAATATATCCAATAAACAGTCTGGAAGCAGTCCGCAAGCTCAGAGATTTAGTTAAAGCAGCCTAAAGCTGTAACACCACTATGGATGGCTTTAGGATGAGATAACAAACTCCCACTGTTAATATCTACTGTTTACTATATGTTTCCTTGAATTAAGAATACTGTAGATCAAATTACTCAAAAAGGATAAAATAGTCAGAGATCTTAAGTAGGAGTAGAGTATTTAAGTAAAAAGTATGACACAATAAACCTAATCCTTAAAGTAGATCTTTTGTCTTTAAATTGTTAACCAATTAAATGTAACTGGGTAAATGTAACCAATCACTACACACCTCTGGTTGTTACCATGTTCTATTAATGAAATGGCAGAAAATCTATAAACTCAATTCGAGGTCCGCAGGAGTTTGAATATGACAAATGAAAATTTTACAAGGATCATGAAAAGAAGCAGTTATCTTCACTTGTTTCATGAGAGATTCTTCTTGATCTGGTGAATAAAGTTATCAGCTTGTTGCTACTTGTACATGTAATATTAATAAATTCTCTAATGCCTCACACACAACCTGCTTTAAAAGAAAAATGAAAGGCAGATGAAAAACATATTAGATGATTTAGAGTTTTTAAAATAATGAGGCCTTAATCTGACAACCAAGTTCTACGATAAACAGCTATGATAGTACAAAATAACTGTAAATAAAGCCCTTATATCTTCCGCATTGATCTCATGCTTT
>NW_015150876.1:244374-246372 GCF_000732505.1 Cyprinodon variegatus | reverse complement strand
TATATATATATATATATATATATATATATATATATATGCATCTCAGCTGCAGATGGTGATTGTTTCACACAACTTCATGTCCAAAAGCCTGAACTATCCTTTTAACACATTCATCATCATCACCGTATAGATTTTGGCTCAGAAGTTTTAAAGTCTAACCTCACAACTAGAAATCAAGCATTCAAAAAGTAGGTTGCAAAAGACCTGCATGCTGTCTACAACTGCAAAACAAGTAAATGGTTGCTGAGCAAATAAACATAACCTATTTTATGCTTTGTACATGTCACATGCAGGTAATGAAGTTAATTCTGAAAAGCATTATATGCATATTTTGCCATTTGCGGGGAATTTATTGTGACTGTAGTTACCCAGCTGTTTAACATCATTGAGTATAAACAAAAATACTGAGCAGATTCCAGCTGGAAAGAGTGAGGGTCCATCTTGTCTTATCTTTTTACCATCTTCAGCCTTCAGGGGCCTCTGGCTTATGTCATAGAGCATTGGTATGCACAAACTTTTTGAAGGGTAAGGGAAGAACAAAAAAAAGGGGCTGATATAGCACCTATTCAAGAACATAGAAAACACTTTAACACACACTTTGGCTCAAGAGAGAACACAATAACATGCAGTTTGGTTCAACAGAGGGCACATTTGCACATGCGTTTGGCTCCAGAGAGGCCACTTTAGTCCTCGCCTTGGTGTCAGAGAGGGCACTTTAGCACATGCTTTGGTTCCAGAAAGGGATCCTTAACCCTTATTTTGGCTACAGAGAAGGAACTTTAGCACACGCACTTTGCTTCAGAGAGGGCACTTTAGCACGTATTATTTTGGTTCCAGAGAGGGCACTTTAGCACATGCTTTGGTTCCAGAAAGGGATCCTTAACACTTATTTTGGCTCCAGAGAGGGAACTTTAGCACACTTTTGCTCCAGAGAGGGCACTTTAACATGTATTTTGGTTCCAGAGAGGGCACTTTAACACTTATTTTGATTCCAGAGAGGGCACTTTAGCACATGCTTTGGCTCAAGAGAGAACACAATAACATGCAGTTTGGTTCAACAGAGGGCACATTTGCACATGCTTTGGCTCCAGAGAGGCCACTTTAGTCCTCGCCTTGGTGTCAGAGAGGGCACTTTAGTCCTCGCCTTGGTGTCAGAGAGGGCACTTTAGCACATGCTTTGGTTCCAGAAAGGGATCCTTAACACTTACTTTGGCTACAGAGAAGGAACTTAAGCACACGCACTTTGCTTCAGAGAGGGCACTTTAGCACGTATTATTTTGGTTCCAGAGAGGGCACTTTAGCACATGCTTTGGCTCCAGAGAGGGATCTTTAACACTTATTTTGGTTCCAGAGAGGGAACGTAGCACACACTTTGGCTTCAGACAGAGTACTTTAACACTAATTTTTGTTCCAGAGATGGAACGTAGCACACACTTTGGCTCCAGAGAGGGCCCTTGTTTCTTAAAAGATTTCCCTCAAATTTATGTGATAATGTACAGAATAAGAATAAAACATGTCCATGAGAAAACGTCCAAAAACCTCGAGACCAGCATAAAGAATTACATGTAATTCTCAGAACTATACTTTTTTCTTAATATAGAGACAAAAAAACAGAATAGTTTGCATGGGTAGTATCAGTACTGAGCCTTATCTAAATGGGTCCTTGAAGCAACCCACCAACAAAGCAAGTAGGGCTTCAAATATTTTAGTAGAGTTTGACTGTCTTTATCCAACCTGTTTTTTTTTAGATTATTTATTTTACTTCAGTCTTTTTTTCAGTCCCATTAAATTTGATTTAGTTGGCCCTTCTTGCAACACAAAATATATTACATCACTTGACAAGCAGTAGAGGATTGATGGATAACTGCAACTTTCTGCTTTTCTCAAACTTAATTAACTTCATTTCATCTACAACTACAGTCAAGATCAGTTTCAATTGAGCACTTACTGTATAAGCAAATTAAAAACCTCAAAAGCCTATCTAGTAAGATATAGTGC
>NW_015150876.1:241505-244046 GCF_000732505.1 Cyprinodon variegatus | reverse complement strand
AAGAGAAAGGAGAGACAAGATTTTATATAAAGAAGTTTTTGATAAACTTACAGAAGTGGACTAATATTAAAAGTATTTATTCTGTTTTTTTGTAGACATTAACTTGTGCACTCAGCCTTCTGTTTTACCCATTTGTGTATTGTTCAAGCAGGACCAAGGAAAAAAGAGCCTCAGACCTTTTGAATGTGGAAAATACTTTTTTAACTTCTAAAATACTGATCTGGATTCAGCTTCTTGCCACACCATGAGAGCCAAGTCTGCCCTCCTGATACTGGGTGAGTGATGTCTGTCATAAGTTGAAATTTATTTTTTTAAGAATGTACAATAATACATTATATAAAGCTGATCTAATTTCAAGTTATCTTCAAAAAATTCAACAATTATTTAAATTTCCTCATTGAATTTAAACACAACATAGAAATACATTATGACCTCATCTGCTCTACCCACATTATTTCTTACCACATGACCAGTCAGTGGAAGAAAACTGTTTTCCTGTCTCTAGCAACAAGAAACAACGCTGATGCATTTTGACATATGAAAAACAGCTAAACGCTTTATTCAAAAGTGGTAGTATTACTGAAAAGATAATTGACTTATTATGATGCATTATACTGTATGATTTAAAAAAATATTAGTGTTGAATACAAGGATTAAAATATTAAAGGCTCCATTAAAAGGGTGAACATTTCTTGTCTTATTTGTTTGCTTTTCAGCTTTGATCTCTACTGTTAAATCTGAAACAACATGCGGTGTTGGATTTTATTTATCTGAAGACAAATGTGTTGGTATGTAAATAAAAAAAAAAACTTTCTAAATGGAACAGATAGTTATATGAGATATGTGTAGCTCTCTAATAAAAATTCGAAATACTACATTGTTGTTTATCATATTCATAGATATCTATTTTTTTGGATAATTTTTCATTCTTTATTAACTCAAAAACTTCTTTTCATCATTTATAATTTTCTTTCTATATGTCTTTATTAGTAAATTCGAACATTATTTCATTCTGAAATAATTTTTTCACTATTCTCATTCCTTAACATAGATTATGATGAATGTGCTTATCCCAGACCAATTTGCGACCTGAAAGCAAATTGTTTCAACACACATGGCAGTTTCTACTGCCAGTGTAAAGAGGGTTACAGGTCGCCCTCCGGAGCTGTAAATTTAACTGTCATACAATCTGCAAAATGTCAAGGTAAGTAGTCTTTATTAATATTGATGATTGATAATATAATTTCTTATAAATCTTTTTTCTTTTCTAATCTGTTTCAACAAAGATATTAATGAATGCATTGACAAAGATCTCTGTGGACCAAATACCGAATGTATCAACACAATTCCCAACTACTATTGTACTTGTAAAGAAGGATTTCAGTCTTCTACTGAAGCGAAAACATTTAATCGCACTGACAACGTCTCCTGCTTAGGTAACACATTGACTTCCTGTGCCGTGGTGTTCGTTTTGCTCTCCATTTAGAGTGTTGGCTCAGAGTTAGTTTTTCTCTGAAATGTTTTTTTTCCTCCATTTCTGCCCCTCTTTCACACAGATAAAGATGAATGTAAAGATGAAAATGTTTGTGGTTCAAATGCAACCTGCATAAACACACCAGGCAGTTATAACTGCACCTGCAACGCTGGTTACATACCTAAATCTGGAAAAATGACCATTATTGGGGAGAGACAGGAATGTGAAGGTGAGGTTTTAGACCTGATATGAGAAGATTTTACAGAATTGAAATCCTTTCTTTAAAGATTTTGAAAATGATTATGTTAAATCCACTGTAAAAACATTGAGTTGAAATGAGACATACTAGTTGAACACTGTAATGGCTCTGACTGAAACAAACTGCCACGCAATTTGTTTTCCCCTTCTTGATTTGTTTCAATTTCCAGATATATGTAAGACTGATGAAACAATCTGTGGAAATGGAACATGCCACCAAGGGACCAGTGGTCATTATTGTGCATGCTCTGCAGGGTTTACTAACTACGGCAACAAAAAATCTCGTTGTACTGGTAAGAGTAAAATCAGCTCTTAGTTTCTTTTGGACAGCAAATATAAGCAGGTTTTAAGTCTTAGAAGAAAAAAACTTGAAAAAATCATTTTCACAAAGTCAATTAATATTTTTCTTTCTTTAAGAACTGGACTGTGGCATTTTCAGAGATGTCAATAATCTAGCAGAGGTAACTGTTGTTTCTATTTATTTTTACCCTCATGCTCTTCCTTAATGTCTCTTATCATTGACACCTTTCAAACTGTTTCTTGGTTTGGTTTTAGAATTTTCACATTGTACATGATGGTGTGAAGCTACTGAGTAAACGCTGCCTAAAGCTAAAAAACTAGTTTTTCGAAACATTTTTTATTCTCAAAGACAACAGACAAGAGGAAGTTCTTCACCCATATGTCATTAGATGGTGTGCAGCTATGCCACCAAAAAGTCTGTTCTCAGTCTGACTCTGCTTTATGTTTAATCTTTCCTACATGCATGATGTTTCCTTTTCTCTCCCCATAATATAGAGCCTGCTCTCCAT
>NW_015150876.1:236525-238811 GCF_000732505.1 Cyprinodon variegatus | reverse complement strand
GACTGACCCTCCCTAACATGATCAAATCAAGTGTCTCCATTATATTCAATAATTTATGTGTATTTGTTGTCCCCTGCAGGGCTTTCACCGTTACTGCAGTGGCTCAGCTCTGTGTGCTCGGCACCATGTGGATCTTTGGCTGTTTCCAGTTTGAGAAGGGCACAATAGTCATGTCTTATCTGTTCTCCATTTATGGGAGCCTGTATGGTGTCATGTTCTTTGTCATCCACTGTCTTTTTTCAAAGCAGGTCAGCCATAAACTTTTTTTTTTTTTTTTTTTTAGAAATTAACAAACATACTGCTTTTGTATTTCCACACCTTCAATTAAAAGAACTCAATGTGTTTTCTGATTTTAGGTGAGGGAGGAGTATAAAAACATTATTTCTCGTTTATGCACACCTCAGAAGAGAGCAAACTCCGAGTTCAACTTGTCACATTCCAGTAAAGCTAATGTAAGCATACATTTCACATTTAATTAAATAGTTGGTTGCATAACAAAAAAATAAAAATAAAAACACTCACACCAATGCACCAAACATGTAAATATTATAGTTGGAACCAGATATTTACATATTTAAAATATAACAGTTATTTCTCTTTTTCCTTGGCTGGTATTAAATAAAATGTAACATATTCTATTGTATAGGTAAGCCATGCCCAGAGTTAGTAATTCAGCTGCAAGAGTTTGACTTAAAATAACCTTTATAAAAAAAAAAAAAAAAAGAAAATGTGTTGTTGCTGGAAAAAGACACATCAGATTTAGGATAGACAGCATTAGTGCAATAAATCAATAACAAATACAAGACATATTTGCCTTACAGCACCTAAACTGTCTTTAAAATCTGCTGGTTTTCACCATTCAAAAGAAGTATGTTCACAAAATGACCTACTTTTAATCTAAGTCTGCCAGAGACGTGGGTCATTTCAGGCTTAGCTTAATTCATTTTATTCTACAAACACAACATTGCTATTTTCTAAATTAGGAGAAGTTTTATTGTTTGTTGTTTTTTTTTATTCAAAGGTTTGCATGTATTCCCTCAGTAGTTTTTTTTTGTTGTTGTCGTTACTATGTGACTTTGGCTAAACATTTTACTTCTCTAACAAAAATTTGCTGAAACTCCTTATTCCAGACAGACCTGGTTAACCAGTGCGATGTATCCTCAAGCTTTATGTTCTTATCTCTCAGCATGCTCATTATGTTTTTGAACACAATGTTCTGTCTCCATACCGTAATTTCCTCTTTTTCATAAAGTAAACAAGTCCCTCCTACATAAAACAGCACAGCAATTTACCACTCCCCTTCACATTTGCAAGAAAGTTGTTTTTAAACTTACAGACTTATTCTTTATTTTACTCTATTTGAAAGAATCTTTAGTATAGCCTAGGATGAACATTTCCATTTTTTCTTACCTCATATAATTATAGTTTCAGTTCCACTGTGGTAAAAAGCTTAAGTCAGCATCTTTTTACCTTACAATGACCTTTTAAAGGATATCCATAGGTGTGCCTTCAATAATTAGAAAATCCTAACTGGTTTTAACCAAACTAAATATAAAGTGTAATTTTATTTCAAATATTAAAGAACCCTATTTGTCACTTTATTCAGATTATTTTCATATATGGTTTAAACTATAGCTTAACATTTCTTTTCCAAGACTGGATATTAAATAAACCCAATTATCAAGTATTTTCTAAATTTTGTACAAACCTTCTAACAGCCTCAGACCGTACCTCAACTGTCTTTGGTTTAAATCAGTAATGCATTATGAAATACTGAAGTGAAGTAGGCTATAGTGTATTTTACTCTGACAAAGAAAAGCATTGCCTCATAATGAAGAAATATTTTCATTAATGCATTTTTTTTCACTCATATTCTTTGCTTTTTTATCTTCAGGCATCAAGAAGTACCCAGGACACAGGAGAGTCTCACATCTAATATACCAGAAGCAGAATGTGCCTATTAAAGCTTTATGGCCTATCTTTACACCTTACATGCTTCGTTTTTATGCCAATACTTAAAAAAAAGATTTTTTGATAAAATGTGTAATTTATTTTGAATATATATATATATATATATATAGTTTTTTTTTATCAGCGTTACTAATAATGTAGGCTGATTCATTCAGGTACGTCAAGGGAGATAAAAAAAACAAATGTTTTCTTTTTTCAAAGCTTTGAGTTTCAGAAATATTGATCAAACCTTAAACACAGGAGCAGTGAATAGAATAGAATAGAATAGAATAGAATAGAATAGAATAGAATAGAATAGAATAGAATAGAATAGAA
>NW_015150876.1:229565-230824 GCF_000732505.1 Cyprinodon variegatus | reverse complement strand
TTTACGCCTAATATGGTGGTTTTCCCACGATGCACCGCGCCCGAGATAAACAATTGACGTCACCTGGCGGAGACCGATAAAGAGTTTGTTACTGCTGCTGTGAAATCCGTTTTATTCCAAATCTTCTTATAATTTCTTTGCCACAGACACCAAAACCACCGTCGAACTAAAATACAACATAAACTTAAGTGAGATGGTGTCATGAGTACAAAACGACATAAACATATAAACATACCTCGCTGACTGACCCTTCCTGTTGAGGTAGAAATGAGAAATAAAGGACTTCTTAAACTTAAATTTCTTTTTTACAACTTCTTGCAAATGTCATGCCTTCAGACTGTATTCATCTTTTCTTCTGGTTTTCCAGTGAACATGCTGGATTCCACTTCCTACATAAGCCTTTCAAAATAAGATTCGTAATAAATAAAAAAATTGGATAATAGAAAATAAAACATAAAATAAAATAAAACTAAAAATATGGCAGTAAAAGTTTAGTAATATATCCAATTTGTTGATTTTACAAGGCACTGTTTACAACAATGCTGACTAGAAGGAAATTGAAAAAAGGGATTTGTTGAAGTGGTTGCATTAGTCCAAATGTCTTCAACAGTAGTGAACCAAAAAAACGCATGCCCACATTAATAAAACAATAAACAATAACTGTCCTCCTCAAATTACTTATACTTTTCCATTGTGATCATGAGGCCCGCTCTTTCTTTTTTTGGCCTCTGCTATTTTTTTTCTTTTCTCACTAAGTTTGCTTCCTCTGAGCAGATGTACAGCTGGACTGCTGTTAAAATGAGAAGTTAAAAACTGTATCTCAGCCTAACTACAGCTGTGTTCCACCTATATATAGTACATACATAACACCCTAAGCAATTATAAAATTGAATTTACATTAAGGCGATGTAAAGAAATCTATATTTACATATTTTATACTTTTTTTTTTGCCCTTATGTTTGACAGTTTTTGATGACAAGCAATGGGAATGTACTATACACATAAGCATCATAAATATGTTTTAAACCATGACAGTTATTCACAGCTTAAAATTGGAAAAGAGCTCAAATGCAGTCCACAGTCACTAAAAAACAGGGCCAAAACCGCAGCTTTTTTTAAACACCCTGTAGCTGGTGTCTATTTTAACCTGCAGCTTTAAAGGAAGCTAAACTCATTCGCCTGTACCCATTCTGCCTTTTATTAGAATAAACCACAAGGACTAGTCAGCTTTAAAATATTTAATTAAAGATTGTTATCAA
>NW_015150876.1:227582-229553 GCF_000732505.1 Cyprinodon variegatus | reverse complement strand
TGCTCTTGAAGGCTTCTCTGATTTAAACAAGCCCACAAGAAAATGTTTTTTACTTTAGCCCAACACCAAAAACAAACAAAAAAAAACACTTTATAATAAAAGCCAGATTCCTGGTGATGACTCTTTTAAACATGCCAACCTATTATGTGAAGGCGCTTCTATAAGGCAGAGAAGGTCATGGAAGTCTTTGTTTCTGCATCCATGCTTACTGCATAGTTTTCAAATTGTTCTGTCAACTGCCTTCTGTTCTTATTTTAAGTAGAAACCTCTCAGTCTTATAGCTGACTTTGTAAAATAACTCTTTGTTAAGAAGACAAAGTCAGCTACACCTTATTATTTTCTTTCAGCTATTTGTTTTCTCTTCACTTGTAGTACTAAACTTATATCTGTAATATTTGGCTCTTTTCATATAATTAATTCTAAGTTATAGGTCTCAAGTATGAAAAGTATTTTCAAACCTCTTAAAATGGAAATGCTAACAAGAGAAACTGCTTGAGAAGCTGTGTTAAGACCTGAAAAGACATTATGTATTAAATAGTGTGTCTTTAAAATAATGCATATACTCTGATAAAGCCAATATACTAGTCAGTATAAACATGCTCTCTTCCTGTTTTCAGATGTTCTTTATTACACCCTCATGCTCAGGCAGGAAACTACAGAGAGCTGACAGTAGTATTGATGCACATTGTGTTATTCTTAACTCTCAGCCTACAGGTTCCACAATTTAGGCACTAGAACAGAAATTACCTGATCACCTCTGAGAACCAACCTGGATCTTATTGACAGCCAAGTCCAGATGAGCATTAGATTTAAGGGCACATGAGGCTGCAAGATCAGACAAACATACAGGAGCTTGGCCATTCGGGGCCTTATAAGTCAGCAATAAAACTTGATTCTAAAGCAAACAGGAAGCCAGCCCTAAGAAGATATTCTCACTTGTATTTTTGTGTTAAGAAACAAACTGCAGCATGATGACCCAGCTGCAGTCATGAGAGGATAGCCTGGCTAACATCAGCATACAAAGCATTACTTACAGTAGTCAATTTTGGAGCTCATAAAAGCGTGAATTGCCTGTCCATCATCATTATAACATAAAAATGATTTCCTTTGGATAAAAGTCTCATTTTAAAATACCATCTTTTTAAAACCAAGCTGATCTGTTTTCTGTTGTCTCAGGATGGAGACTGGAATCAGGAAGTAGTACAAGATCCCTGACATGAGATTTTAGAACCGGAGGCTTCCAGGGTTAGAAGGAGATGTGCTATGATTTCCATTACGACCAAAATGGATAACTTCCGCTTTGTTTTGATTGAAATTTACAAAACTTGAAGCCATTCCACCTTTCCTTTAGTGAAGCAAACGGGAGTTGCAGTGGAAAAGAATGATGGTGCTTCAACTGAAAATACATTTAAGGATCATCTGCATATGAGTGAAATAAAATGTTACATTTTCTGAAAAATAAGCTTAAGGGAAATAAATAATTGGAAAGTAACAGAGAATGGATCCTCAAGGAACTCCACAAGTGAGGTAAGCTTCGGGGGAAGCAGATTCTCTGAGGCCTACAGAGAAACTCTTATTGACAAATATAAGACCTGAACCAGTCCAACACAGAGCCCTTAATACCATATAGATCCAGTCAAGAAATTAACATTTTCTATTGGCTCTGATCCTTTTTCTATCCCAGAACCAAAGAGGTGAGTCCCTCCACTGGAAAACCAAAATGGAGAATATCATTCTAAGCAAGTTCCTGCTTCACCGTGGTCTCATTCGAGCATCACTGAACCTACTCTACAAATCATCAAAGCCTGCTGTGACTTCACCATAGATTGGAGATCTCCAGATTACCTAGAAACCTAATCTTTCTCCTCCTCATGGACCATAAGAAGGTTAGAATCAGAATCAGATTTATTGCCAAGTAGGTTTGCACTTACAATTTGTCTTTGTTGATGGTGCAGACAGATAAGATATATT
>NW_015150876.1:224091-225144 GCF_000732505.1 Cyprinodon variegatus | reverse complement strand
GGCACTTTAACACATATTTTGGTTCAAGAGAGAGCACTTTAGCACATGCTTTGGCTCCAGAGAGGGATCTTTAACACTTATTTTGGCTCCAGAGAGGGCACTTTAACACATATTTTGGTTCAAGAGAGAGCACTTTAGCACATGCTTTGGCTCCAGAGAGGGATCTTTAACACTTATTGTGGTTCAAAAGAGGGAACGTAGCACACACTTTGGCTCCAGAGAGGGCACTTGTTTCTTAAAAGATTTCCCTCAAATTTATGTGATAATGAACAGAATAAAATTAAAACATCTCCATGAGAAAACGTCCAAAAACCTCGAGACCAGCATAAAGAATTAGAATCAGAATCAGAAATACTTTAATAATCCCAGAGGGAAATTACTTTTGTTACACGCACCAGTTACAGTTTTACATGATATATACACACATCAAACTATACAATATAATAAAGATAAAAAATAAGAATTAAAAAGAGATAAAATATATACACATATAACTCTTCTGTATATATATACATATATCTAGGCATATGTAAAAACGAAATCCAAATAAAGTGAAAAGTCCAAGTGATAAATCCAAGTAAAGTGATACGTGGCGTGCAAAAAATAGTGCATAAATGTCAATTACATGTTATTCTTGGAACTATACTTTTTTCTTAATAGAGACAAAAAAACAGAATAGTTTGCTTGGGTACTATTAGTACTGAGCCTTATTTAAATGCGTCCTTGAAGCAACCCACCAACAAAGCAAGTGTCATGTTGGGTCTAAGGAGCTCAACCCAAATGCAGAACACCATGGAAACAGACTAAAAGTTAACAAATGTTTATTGAGAGATTCACACAATAAAGTTATTTGCACTGATACTGGAACGGGTCCGGGACTGGAAACACAGGGCTCTCTGCAGAGAGGGACAGTTTGATTAGCCAAGTAGCTGAGGAGTCTTGACAGAACTTGTAACTGATCTGTACCTGATGGTAGTTCAGACTGAGCGTTGGAGAGAGGGAACCAGAAGGGTCCAGAGACTGAGGGTTCAGCAGAGGGTTTAGCAGCGACAG
>NW_015150876.1:219715-220966 GCF_000732505.1 Cyprinodon variegatus | reverse complement strand
ATATATATATATATATATATATATATATATATATATATATATATATATATATATATAACCTAATAATTGCACCACCCATGTAAATTTTATAATAAGCTGTTTAATTGAATATAAATCAATTATTCATATAAAGCTGATCTAATTTCAAGTTATCTTAAAAAAAAATTCAACAATTATTTAAATTTCCTCATTGAATTTAAACACAACATAGAAATACATTATGACCACATCTGCTCCTAGCCACATTATTTCTTACCACATGACCAGTCAGTGGAAGAAAACTGTTTTCCTGTCTCTAGGAACAAGAAACAACGCTGATGCATTTTGACATATGAAAAACAGCTAAATGCTTTATTCAAAGTGGTAGTATTACTGAGAAGATAATTGACTTATTATGATGCATTGTACTGTATGATTTTAGCAATTATTAGTGTTGAATACAAGGATTAAAATATTAAAGGCTCCATTAAAAGGGTGAACCTTTCTTGTCTTTTTTTTGTTTGCTTTTCAGCTTTGATCTCTACTGTAAAATCTGAAACAGAATGCGGTGTTGGATTTAGTTTATCTGAAGACGGATGTGTTGGTATGTAAATAAAACAAACTTTCTAAATGGAACAGATAGTTACATGAGATATGTGTAGCTCTCTAATAAAAATTTGAAATACTACATTGTTGTTTATCATATTCATAGATATCTATTTTTTTGGATAATTTCTCATTCTTCATTTACTCAAAACCTTCTTTCCATTATTTATCATTTTCTTTCTATATGTCTTTATTAGTATAATCGAACATTATTTCATTCTAAAATAATTTTTTCACTATTCTCATTCCTTAACGTAGATGATGATGAATGTGCTCATCCCAGACCAGTTTGTGGCCCGACAGCAAATTGTTTCAACACACATGGCAGTTTCTACTGCCAGTGTAAAGAGGGTGTCAGGTCGCCCTATGAAGCCGTAAATTTAACTTTCCAACAATCTGCAAAATGTCAAGGTAAGTAGTCTTTATTAATAGTGATGATTGATAATATAATTTTTTATAAATCTTTTTTCTTTTCTAATCTGTTTCAACAAAGATATTAATGAATGTATTGACAAAGATCTCTGTGGACCAAATACCGAATGTATCAACACAATTCCCAACTACTATTGTACTTGTAACCAAGGATTTCAGTCTTCTACTGAAGTGAAAACATTTAATCACACTGACAACGTCTCATGCATAGGTAACACATTGACTTCCTGTGCC
>NW_015150876.1:184032-215652 GCF_000732505.1 Cyprinodon variegatus | reverse complement strand
AAAGCAATAACAAATACAAGACATATTTGCCTTACAGCACCTAAACTGTCTTTAAAATCTGCTGACTCACTTTTATTGGTTTTCACCATTCAAAAGAAGTATGTTCACAAAATTATATACTTTTAATCTACGTCTGCCAGAGACCTGGGTAATTTCAGGCTTAGCTTAATTCATTTTATTCTACAAACACAACATTGCTATTTTCTAAATTAGGAGAAGTTTTATTGTTTGTTAGTTTTTTTTATTTATTTAAAGGTTTGCATATATTCCCTCAGTGGGTTTTTTGTTGTTGTTGTTTTTACTATATGACTTTGGCTAAACATTTTACTTTTCTAACAAAAATTTGCTGAAACTCCTTATTCCAGACAGACCTGGTTAACCAGTGTCTGATTTGTGGCCCACTTTGCTCAGACACACCTTCCCGGCTGTGTTCATAAAGTTTCAATGGTACTAAGATGATGGTTTTTGATGGCTAATACTTTTCTCCAAAACATCAGTTTTCGTGATCCCATAGTTGCTTTGTAACTAATCTGTTCATATATTTTGGTTCATAGCCAACTTGAAAAAGCAATGTATCCTCAAGCTTTATTTTCTTTCCTCTCAGCATGCTCATTATGTTTTTGAACACAATGTTCTTTCTTCATAATTTCCTCTTTTTCATAAAGTAAACAAGTCCCTCCTACATAAAACAGCACAGCAATTTACCACTGCCCTTCACATTTGCAAGAAAGTTGTTTTTAAACTTACAGACTTATTCCTTATTTTACTCTATTTGAAAGAATCTTTAGTATAGCCTAGGATGAACATTTCCATTTTTTCTTACCTCATATAATTATAGTTTCAGTTCCACTGTGGTAAAAAGCTTAAGTCAGCATCTTTTTACCTTACAATGACCTTTTAAAGGATATCCATAGGTGTGCCTTCAATAATTAGAAAATCCTAACTGGTTTTAACCAAACTAAATATAAAGTGTAATTTTATTTCAAATATCAAAGAACCCTATTTGTCACTTTATTCAGATTATGTTCATATATGGTTTGAACTATAGCTTAACATTTCTTTTCCAAGACTGGATATTATAAATAAACCCAATTATCAAGTATTTTCTCAATTTTGTACAAACCTTCAAACAGCCTCAGACCGCACCTCAACTGTCTTTGGTTTAAATCAGTAATGCTTTATGAAATACTGAAGTGAAGTAGGCTATAGTGTATTTCACTCTGACAAAGAAAAGCATTGTCTTATAATGAAGAAATATTTTCATAAATGCATTTTTTTTCACTCATATTCTTTGCTTTTTTATCTTCAGGCATCAAGAAGTACCCAGGACACAGGAGAGTCTCACATCTAATATACCAGAAGCAGAATGTGCCTATTAAAGCTTTATGGCCTATCTTTACACCTTACATGCTTCATTTTTATGCAAATACTTAAAAAAAAGATTTTTTGATAAAATGTGTAATTTATTTTGAATATATATATATATATATATATATATATATATATATATATATATATATATATATATATATATATAGCTTTTTTATTATTATTATTATTTTTATCAGCCTTACTAATAGTGTAGGCTGTTTCATTCAGGTACGTCAAGGGAGATAAAAAAAAAAAAATGTTTTCTTTTTTCAAAGCTCTGAGTTTCAGAAATATTGATCAAACCTAAAACACAGGAGCAATGAACAGAATAGAATAGAATAGAATAGAATAGAATAGAATAGAATAGAATAGAATAGAATAGAATAGAATAGGACAAATATTGAAAGTCACTGAGCGGGGACTTTCTGATGTATTAGGAGCTGACAGACAAGTTGAAGCATGCAGATTTGCATACATAACCATGAAAATATAAAAACAGAAAGTAAGAATAAAAGACTGTTCAGTAAGGGAAAGGAAGATTTATCATTTGAATATCTGTTTGTAAATATGCTACTGAAAATTTATGCTTACATTCGTGTGTGGCTGCAAGGCTGCTTTATTTATTGCATCTGTATACTTCTAAATTACTTATTTGGGAGTTTGCTTATTGTTCGTCTCAAAATTGATGTAAGTTTAGATATTACAGTCCTCTGGAATTGTAGCACCGCTGTAACACATGGTTTTAGCGCACATCTTATATATTTTTTTTTTTACATTGAAGCAGTTTATTTCTTGTTTACATCTCTATCATTGGGGGAATTCTTAAAATCTGTTTTGTATTTTCTATATGTTTTGTTTCATAAGAATAAATATAATTCTATTTCAACATTGCTAATGGTTTCTTACTGTGTGGTTGAGAATCTTAAAGAGGAAATGCAAGACTTTCCCCTGTTTCTTCCTGTTTATGTGAGATAAGCTGTTTGATGGTTCCTAGAAACGGAAATAAACCACAAATAATCACTACATTTAAAAATATAGTTTACAGTTAGGCTTTGGGTCAACTCTGTTTATATTTACTTTTTTCCATAGATGAACTCTAAGGGCCTCTGATCCACTGTCTAATACTTAATCAATGCTGTCACTTGTTTATGAGATAAGAATAAAACAAGTTTTCAGGAAAGAAGAAAAAAATTTTTTTTTTTTTTTTTTGAGGAAAATAATGAAAGTGAGATCTGCTTCAGAATATGAATGCTGAATCATTTATTAAGCAGTTAATCAGTGGAAAAATAACTGAGAGCAAGCTGATCCACTGTACTCCATTTGATCACCAGAAGAGATCAATAGATGAAGGGAGCACTTTCACAGAGAAGGAGAGCGGAAAATGCAGATCCACAAGGTGGTGATTGAAAAGCTCTCCCCTGAGTGAGTGAATGAATGAGTGAGGGAGTGAGTGAGTGAATGAGTGAGGGAGAGAGCAGGAAGAGGAAGAAAGAGAAACGGTTGGAGAGAAAAGGGAGGAGACCAGGAGAAAATGAGAGGGAAATAGTGATAACTCACTTAGTAAACAGGGCAACGTTGCTGATAAGGAACATATCCATCTGTTTCCTCCATAACAACCCAGCATTCATCCATTGCTATCTCTGGGTAAGTTTGATCTATTCCTTATACATTTTCAAATAGTAATTTACACTAATAAAAAAACATGCTTGGTAAATTCCTCCTCTAACAGATGACAGACAAGATAGTCGTGAAGCTAAAATATGAGGAAATAACAGGTTTCTGCATGTCTCTAGAGGTAATACTGGAGAAGCTGCCCTGCCACTATGAACAGATGACAGCAGAAATTAGGCAGAAATTCAAACATCTGGTTATATGAATAAGTAAACAACATAATTCAGATTAATTATTTCCTAGAGATATGCTTCTGTTATATATTTTGTATTATTTAGTACTGCATTCAAAATTTCAACCTTGACTTTGACTAAAACACTGCTTATGTAAACAATGCAAAAACAAAATTCATATCAGTGAGCAAATTGTGTCTCCATGAATTTCCTTGAATTGTACTAAAATATGCTCTGTAGCCTTGCAAGCAATTGCTCCTGTCATAAAGACATTTTAGGCTGACAAAATTAAAGAGAAAAAGTGAGTGTTTGTGACCAGATAAGTAGTGCTTTGTTTCTTCTTGTCACAAAATAGCGTAGGGCGAAAAAAGAGGTTAAGACCAGAAATAAAGTGATCTTCTGATGCCATCTTTATTTAAAATCAATAATAATTTCAATTGAATATGTTGTGCAGAGTCTCAGTCCCAAAAGAAAGAAACATATAATGCATTAGAAGAATTACATATAGTTTTTAACGGCATGCTGTAAAAACTAATCAAACCTGGATCTAGATTTTTTTACATCATCATTTTAATCACACTTGTATTTCTCTGTAGATCAAACAGAAGATGACGGCAGCAAGTGTACCTGTGATTTCTTTTTCTCTCTCCCTACTGGAATCCTCCTCTTCTAATGAGTCTAATACTAACTCTACTTCCTATCAGTCTAGTGGTTTAGAGATGTCCTGCTTCACCATGATATTTGGAGCAATTTCCAACATCACTGCTCTGGGAATCCTGGCTCGGTCCCGTGCCAAATTTCGACACCAGTCAAAAAATTCATTTTTACTACTAACAGTAGCATTACTTCTGGCTGACCTTTTGGGCCATGTTATTTTAGGGGCCTTTGCACTGCACGTGCGTGTAAATCAGCAGTATAAAATCTTAAAACCTGGAACAGGCTTCTGTAACATTTTTGGAGCAAGTATGGTGTTTTTTGGCTTATGTTCATTATTGCTTGGTTGTGCAATGGCGGTGGAACGATGTGTGGCAATCACCCAGCCATTTTTCCATGTTTCTATGATTACAGTCACTCACGCTCAGTCAGTAGTGCTTTCTTTGTCAACCTGTGCACTAGTTCTGGCTGTTTTACCCTTTTTTTCAGTGGGAAACTATTCTATCCAATATCCTGGCACATGGTGCTTTTTACCTATTCAAAAATCTGAGATACCTGCTGACAACATCCTAGTTCTTGTTTTCTCTTGTCTTGGTCTCTTCGCTCTATTTTTTTCCCTGCTCTGCAACATCGTGAGTGGTCTGGCACTTCTGCATGCAAGAATGAAATCGAGAAATGGAAATACGACACCTTCAGCATGCAGTGGTCATCGTGCATCATCGGCATCGTCATCCTACTTATTTTGCTCTTTGGATGTGGAAATGTTGGTGCAGCTCGCAGCAGTCACTGTGGTATCTTGTGTCTGTTGGGGCCCCTTTCTGGTGTGTACTGCTCTTTTCTATGCTCCAAAATGGTTAGATACATTTGAATAATTATTTTTGCAGAGTTAGTTAAATTAGAAAATTTAAAGTTACTTGTTAAAACATCATCTTTTTTTATGTTTCTTCTGTTTTATAGATCCATGTTTTCATGAAGCAGTTTAAGTTGGGTCCCCACACCAAAGCAGATCCATTTACTCTAACTGGCCTACGCCTGGCTGCATGGAATCAGATTTTAGACCCCTGGGTTTATATCCTATTTCGAAGGACAGTCCTATCAAAACTTTGCTGTGGTCGTTATTCACAAGGCACTCTGACATCCAGCAACTCCTTATTGGAGAACCGCAGACATACCCTAACTTCACACTGACCCTGGTCCCCCCCCCCCAGCACATTCATCATAAACTGGCATCTTGAAGTATCTGCTTTTTACCCTGTTTTAGTTAACAAAAAATTATAAATATAACATATACTGTACATTTTTAAGTTATTTTTCAGCATAGCTTCATATGGCATGATTTGCATGACAAGAGCCTGCCTAACGTGGAGTGCATAAGTGATGGGAGAGAACTACAGCGACATTTCACAACATTTAGTTAGTAGTCAGGACCGGTGTTGCGATGATTTGTCCTACATTCAGTAGCAACCTGCCACAAAACCGAGCTGTCGCTTTAATTGGGCTTTTCTGATTTCGTCCAATCAAAATAGGGAATTTTTTGACAGGCTCCAGAATTAGCAAATAGCTGAGCTTCTCCACAAAGCTCATACACCCCCTAGTGGGCGGGGCTTAAATGGCAGCAGCTCTCTCCAATATGGAGTACAGAAAATAGCCTGCCTCAGCCCACATCTTACACTTTTCTATTATATTAGTTTTATCTCAGGGTCTTACTGTATGAACCCCTTTTATTATTATTATTTGCAGATGCCAACCTGTTATTATCACTAACCCCCTATTTTGAGATACAGCTTGAACTTAGCAAACTCCTCATTACTTGACAGTTTGGGCGCTGATAACGATAAACTGCCGCAACGCTTCAAAACTCCTGTTTGCTACCAAAACGCAACATTGTGGACGGTTTCAACAGCTGGGAGACGAAGTTTGAAAGCTTCCGTCAAACTGAAAAAGTGGCAAAGTGAGTGGAGCTGCAGGGTTATTGGGTGAAAGGTGAACGGCGCGGCACATTATTGACTCATAGGTAAGTTTTGAACACATGTGTGATGAGTTTGTCTTACAACTGTGGCACCAGCTATCTGTTTTCCCTTAAATGCAACCTGCATACAATTTTTTGCAGCTATTAGTGATTAGTAAAATAAATGTGTTTGTAAGTTTGTAAGCAGCAAAAAAGTACGTTTTCTGCTGTACTTGGTTGTACCAGTCTTCCACGCTGCAGGCCTACTTACAAGGAACCCATGCAGGCTGTAGTTTAAGCCATGTATTGTGTAAATGCCATCTTTCTCCCCCCCTTCTTTCCGTGACCAGAATGCACAATGCAGCGAGTGTGTCAGCCTCTCTGGGGTCTGTGGGACTGCTACGTCTGGTTGGGGTGTCCTGGTCCTGGACTCTGGCAGCAGGCCTAGGTGTATATCTGGGCACCAGAAGCTGGAAATACTTCTACATTGCAGCACGTACTGCCAAAAGAGACCTCAAGTAAGTTGATGCATCTAAATAAATGTGTGATGCATGTGGATGTGACTCTCCATCCTTCTCTGCATTCACTCTCCTCTTTCCCCTCTTCAGTGGCCTGTATGTGCTGCTGAGGGTGAAGCTGGCTTTGTGGCGTTACATGCGCTCTGGAAGCAATATTCCTACCATTTTCGCAGAGACAGTGAAACGCCACCCAAATAAACCAGCTCTGATCTATGAAGCCACAGGAGAAACATGGACCTTCAATCAGCTGGATGAGATCTCTAATGCAGTAGCTCACTGGGCAAGAGGTCAAGGATGGGTCCCTGGGGATGTGGTGGCTCTCTTTCTGGAAAGCAGGCCCTTACATGTGGCTCTGTGGCTTGGCCTGGCCAAGGCTGGAGTGGAAGCTGCTCTTATTAACTTCAGCCTCCGCTGCGATCCTCTTCTGCACTGCATTGGGGTGTCAGGGTCACGGGCTATAGTGTTCGGAGCTGAGCTGGCTGATGGTAAGAATGGATTCATCTGTATTACTGCCTAGGATCAGCATGTTGGTTGAAATATAAATATATATGAAGTTGATTTCATTTCAAACAGAAGCAAGAGATAGCTGCTAAGGCCAAATAAGTCAGCTAAAAATGTGTGACATTAGTCGCTCTACCTATATTGAGACCTGATAATAGCTTTGGCCACAATAAAGGCAACAAAATCATTATTATATAAGAAAAAAGGTAGTGCCAAACATGTTTTTCACTTTTTTTAAATAAAATTTAGTTAAATCATTCAAAACTAGGGCCAAGAGCAACGATGTAGACAGTTCATGTGGCGCTACAGTAGGAAGCCCACTAGTTGAAACATGTTTTCCAGCCAGAGAATATATTTTAAGCAAAAGTTAGAATGTCTCCATCAATCTCTTCCTGTGCAGCACATCAACGTGTTATTTCTGAGATATCATTCAATAACTTTTTTTTTTTCCTAATTATGAATCATGAACAAGAGCAGCCAAAATAGGGAAATTCCAAAATCATGTCTTTTTCTTTTTTTTCTTGCTGTCTGGGTTAGAGAACTGATTTATCTGTTCTTATACATATTTTGGCCTTCGGACAAAGTCTGTGTTTAGTTTATGCCAGCAGAAAGGTAATGTTGGCTGCTGGAGATGATGGTATCGTGACAAAACAGCTTTAGAAAATATTTGTCCATTTTGAAAGAAAAAAAAAATAGGAAGGTTGCTAACATTTTTCTATGACTTTGTTAAACTCTAAGATATTTAAGAGTATGATTAAAACCAGACCATTTATGGTTTAATATGTGTAGTTTTTTTTTTAAATAAGTTTACCTTCTAAGAAAAACATGATTTTAAAAAAGATACTTATCTACTGGTAATCTGGTCAAAGTTTTGTCAGGCTTTACTCCTAACGGCAAGCCATGACTTGAACCATTAGTTTTACCATTAGTACAACTGATGGTGTTTTTAATAGGTTCACAAGCAAACAAAGTTTTTGGTTCCCCTTGTTCAATGAGAGAAAAACCCACAATGGTAAAAGGAATAACTTGAATCCGACTAAAGTGGTAATAGATTAACATTCTATAAAGATGAACAAATAAAATCAGACATTGCTGTTCAACAAGGCTTTATAAAATTATAGACAAGAATGTTAAAAGCAAAAAGGCCATCTCCAAGCAGCTCGATGTTCCTATGACTACAGTCTCAAATATAAAAGATTGATGACAAATCAAAGACGCCCAGAAAAACTTCTCGAGGTTAAAGGTAAATTTCAAGGTCAAGGAACATCGGGGTCAGATCACACCATCCGTCGTTGTTTGAGCCAAATTGGTCTTAATGAGAGGCGACAAGGTAAACACAATTGTTGAAAGCAAATCATAAAAAAGTCATATTTGAATTTGTCAAACCAGACGTCGACAAACCACAAAGCTTCTGGGAGAATGTTCTACTGTATGGACAGATGAGAAAGAATAGAAATGTATGCCAAGGCACATTAGCTCTATGTTCACAGATGGAATGAAGCATGAAGAAAAGAACACTGCCCCTACTGTGAAACATGGAGGAGACTCTCTTATGCTTTGGGGCTGCTTTACTTCATCTTGCACAGGGTGTCTTGATCTTGGGGTAAAATAAAACTCCAAGATTAAGGAATTCTAGAGAGGAATGTGCTGCTGGTGTTAGAAAGCTTTGTCTCATCAAGATAGCTTGAGCAGTTTGCTCATGAGGAGCGGACCAAACTACCTGCTAAGAGGAGTAGAAGTCTCATTAACAATTTCAATGCAGTGATTAGGATAAGGGTACCATCATTTCTGTGAAAGCATGGTTAAAAAAGCAAGTCTGAATAAAAATTTCAATGTGTTAGAATTTTATTGATTGCTTTTGTCAGATTCATGTTATTTCTGTGACCATTGTGGGTTCTTTTATTACCAATGATTTTGTCCAAATGGCAAATAAAAACATGTACTTTTTAGAAACTAGATTTTGTGTTAAACCTATTGATTACAATGAAAATGGTGGAAAGTCAACTTAAACTTATTTTCTCATTTGTACATTTTGATTGTCAAATCCATGAGGTTGGGCCTAATGCATTAACCCAATGTTTGAAATCTAAACTATGAGGACGTCCTTTCATCCTACATGTCCGGATCTGCTCCGTTAATCCCCTGAGAATTCCCCTATGAAGTCCTTTATCTTTTATTCCATGAAACATCAATTTTTGTCAATTTAGCTGCTAAAAAAACTGTTTCGATGTTGATTAAATATTAGTCCCATAATACCTATTAAGAAATAATTTGCAGAAAGTTATTTTACAAGATTGAATATATAATCCTTTAACATGTAAAGGGCCTTCAGATGACGTGTTGTGTACTGGTGCTATTTAAATAGATTGAATTGAATCGAAAATTTAATATGAATGAACATACCATGTTTGGTTTCTTGAGTGTTACATCAGGCGTTTAAGGTAATATCTTTATAATATCTGATCAACTTTAGGGATGTGCTTTTTTTATGCCCTTAAAAAACCAAAAAAAAAAATTGTTATCCTGTTAATTGTTAAAATGTTTCTATTTTATCTTTTATTCGTTTTTCCAAAATATCTGTACAATAGCAAGCAGTGTTTTTTTTTGTTTTGTTTTTTTTTTTTTTTAATTGAGCAATGATGAATTCATGGGATTTTATTTTTCTTGTTGGTGTTTTAAAAAGATTAGTATTTGCATTTCATGCAGTACACTTGGCTGTATATTTCCTGTGTTGAATGATAAAGTCATAATTTTTCTTATCAAGAAGCAAAGCAGTAGATTGTAGATTCTACAAAGGAAAATAGTCTGATACTTTTTGTCTTTGCTGATAAGGAAACTGCTTGCTGACACTTTAAGCTTGCAGTAGTACTGTTCCTGTTGGCACAAACTTTAGATATTTCTTAAATAATTGCTTCCTTAATTGCTGCCATAGCAGCTGCTATAGTGTGCAAACAGATGGGCAATATTAATATTAAAGTGAGTTTGAAGTTGTCAAATAGGTAAGCTCTTGGAGATTTTGAGTAGTCATATCAAAATTTTTAATAAAATGGCACCTGTATTACCTAAGACTTCCACTGGAGGGCAGAGGCAAAAAACTAATAGAGATGGAGATTTTTAAAGGAATAATTTAAAGGAGCAATAATTATATCAGAATCTTGAATACAAGAAATACAGAAGGAAGACGAGATAATTTAGTTCCAGTAACTGTTCTGCAAATAGCTTTGAAGCATGCAGTGGCTTCTGAGATATTGTTGAGTTTATCTTTGGTCCCCTTCTCTTGCTGGCTTTTATGTTTGCAGTCTGCTGCTCCTATGCTAACATAAATTACCACTATTTTTTTTATCTTTTATTTCACTTTGTCTCTTTTGGAATTTCTTTGGGAATTCTCATGATTTGCTCAGGAACCAGGAAGTAAACAGGCTAGACACAGCTTAGAAGAAATTCAACACGGTACCTCTGGATTCAAAAGGAGAAAAACTTGACTCAGATGTTGTTGAATGAACGGACCTATTGTTTATAAGGACTGTTATTCCCATCTTGGGTGACAAAAGAGAATTGTTGTGGTTAATTTTACAGTAAATGTCTCACTCATTTCCCCTTTACCTTTGTTTAAAAAAATGTCTCAGACAAGTGTATCAAATATGATACATATAGTATTACAAAGTTGGAATACATCAACTGTATTTTCTAAAAAAAAAAGTAGACACATCTTCTGTTGACCTCTGTCATGTCCTTTTTTTTGTTTGTTTTTTTTTTGTTTCAGCCATGCTGGAGATTAATTCATCCCTCAGCCAGTCCATGGTACGCTTTTGCACAGGGGACCTCAGTGCAGAGCATTTGGCAGCTCTGGGAGCTCAACCTCTTGATCCACTTCTAGCCACTGCATCAAGACATCCACCTTCACCATGTGTTCCCCCAAAAGGCATGAATGGTGAGTAGGCAATGAATAAGCTATTAATTTCCTTTTCATTGTGTATTTGTTGTTTTCATTCTTTTTTAATCACATCAGCGTTCTTTCTAGTTAACCAATTAAATCCTTTGTGCTTTGTATAAAAGATTTATCTTTTTTTGTATCAACTAGAAAGGTTCATAGGCTGCCTTATTTTCATTTGCATATTTTCACCTTTTCACCTCCACCAACTGGTTTTTAAAGGTGATTTTTTGTTTTGAGTGAACATACCAAAACACCAGCGTTGCTGTCTTTAAGCCACTTTGCTACTAATTTGTTGAAAAGAGAACATCTGTTTTTGCCCAAGTTTAGCTTCCTAGCTGATATCTAAAAACTTTCTTTAATATTATAACAAAATGTTTTTTTCTCTTGATGGATTTGTTATTTCACTGGTTGCAATTGAAGAATTACAACCACAATATGACACTGATACCCTGGTAGTTCATAGCTAGTATGAGATCTCTTGCAAGCATTACCAGATTTCCACCAATAGTAGATATTGTCATAATGGGTAAGCACTTAAAGCTACAGTGTGTAATAATTACAGGGATATACAGTCAGAAATGTAATATATTATACATAACTATGTTATTTATCATCATCTACGAGCTCAGCCTCTTAACCTTAATATTTGCGTTGCCTTAGAATTCGTTATTTATAATTACATAGGAGCAGGTCTCGCAGCCATGGAGGCAGACATCTTTGCGCTACGGCAGCGCAGAGCCAACAAACTAGCGATTGCGAGATCGCCAAAACGTCACAACGATGTAGAAAAAATAACGGGTATATTTATTATCTTAAGTCTACATGAAATCTATACCCTACACAGACTAATGAAATACTATCTGTAAAATTATCTATGTAAACAAACCTCATCACTTGAGAAGGTAGGTGATGCGGACGTGTTGGAAGACATTTTGTCCCGTAACGCTCGCCGTACTGTTGGGGGGGAGAAGCGGTGGGGGGGAGATGTTCGTGTTGCTGCAGTCTGACCGCTAGATGTCGCTAAAAGTTACACACTGTAGCTTTAAGTTATGGGTAGTAAAATTACAAATATAAAATGATTATATAGAATAAATAAAGTCATTATATAAAACATTAAAGCTATTTTCTCTCATTATTTCCCTGTTAAACACAACAGTTACCCTTTTTAAAGAAGGATTGCATTTTTTAGGTGATGCCAGGTGAATCTACTTGTCTTTAACCAGAAGCTCACACAGCTGTTAATTCATGATCCTGATTTTCTTAAATCACTTAAAGGAGTTATCTTAGTTTATTTAAGCTTCTGTATTTAAAGATGGCAACACAAAGTTATTTTACATATGATTACATAAGCAACAACATCTCCACAGGTTCCTTATTTCACTTATATGAACGCTGGAGAAGTGCAGGTGCTACACGGTAACATTTTCTTGATATATTTGGAGTTCAGCCTTATATAAAAAAACATTTTGCAGAAGTGTGAGGTTTTTTGGTGGGGGTGCCTTCTTCAGAAGGAGGAAGTTGACGTAGTCGGCCAGTAAATATTAATAGAAAGGACCGATTTGCTGTGAAAGAAGACAGAGCTCTGAGCCTTATTATCGTCCACTCGGCTTCTGTTTTTTAAGCATTGTTGATATTATTATCTTTTAGTTATGATGTTGCAGTATTTATTTATTATTAATTAATCATGTTGCACTTTGATTGTAATATCAACCCCTATATCTGATCTTGGATAGTTTATTTTAGATTTTTGCAGCTTAAAAGTAGATTATTTCTCAGTTCTTGTGCTTTTTTTATTGATTATTTTGTCAGAAATCTTAATATAGGCGTCCTTAGAGCAGGTCACATCTTTGATATATCCAGTTTGATCGAAGTCAAGAAAGATTAGATAATTTAGTACAGATTTAAGTTTTTGTAGAGCACAGAATGTTTATGGTGTGATCCACCTTGCATATTTATAAAATAAGATTTTCGCTGCTGTCTTTATAGCTGTGTTATACACTGATGCTGCAAATTCAGCCTAAACCACCAGAACCTTTGTGTAAAGGATAAATATTATTACATTTTACTATAAATATCAGCATGAGAAAATATGTCGGCACCAAGTTTCAATGGTCTGTTTGTTTTTCTGGAGAGATCAAGCGACATTATTATCCTCATTGTGTCAAGAAACTAGTCACATGCATGTGTCCCGTACTACCTTCAAAGCACTTCCTGAGTCTATTCATGTCTGTATGTAGAGCTTTCTCGTGTAAAGGGTTCCTGTCTAGCTATGGCAGCATGTGATCTGAATGTGTTCATCTTTACCTCTGCATCTGGCCTTGACGCAGCATTAACTGCTTACTATTAAATCCTATAATCGGCCAGTCCAGACCAAAAGTTATATGTTGGGAATATATTTGAATAAATAGCACAGAACTCTGCCTTAAAATTCTGAATTTAACTTTGAAAAGACAAAATACACAAGAGAGGTATTTTTTCTTTGTTTTTGTTTTTTTGTTTTGTTTTTTGCTTTTGTGGATTAAAAAGGAGCAACAGAATATGTGATAAAGACTAAAAGAACAGAGCAAAACATTTATATTAGAAAGACCTAATTTATATCTATTAGTGTAATAAAAACAATCTTACATTTCCTCTGTTGTGATTTAAATTTTAGGCATCCGTCTAAAAATACATATAAAGTGATAATGGTGATAATTATGATCATTTTACCATGTTGAAAAACAAACAAATGGCATGAACTAAATTGTAGCTGATTTCAAATGGTAAAAATGTTGCATTATTTTCTGCAGACCGCCTGTTTTATATTTACACCTCTGGAACCACTGGACTTCCCAAAGCTGCTATTGTGGTCCACAGTCGGTATGTTTTGCTGACTAACTACTCACCAGAAACCTTTTTTTTAAGTCTACTGTTCCTGTACAGTTACTTAAAACACTGTAAAATGTTTTTTTCTTTTCTTTTTTAACAACAGCTACTACAGAATAGCTGCATTTGGGTACTTTGCCTTTCGAATGCATCCTGAAGATGTCATCTATGACTGCCTGCCCCTGTATCACTCAGCAGGTATGTGTTGCTCACCTCCACTAAAATCTGACTCCAGCTTTAGACCAACTTGAATTTTGTTACTTAAAGGCTTTATCCTTGTTAGGCAACATTATTGGAGTTGGTCAGTGTCTTATCCATGGTCTCACAGTGGTAGTGAAAAGGAAATTCTCTGCCAGCCGCTTCTGGGAAGATTGCATCAAGTTCAACTGCACTGTAAGAGCTTAAGTTTTAGCGATATCCGTTAATTGAATCATGAATTAAAATAAGAGATTTTGAAATGATGTCTTCTCACAGGTGGTTCAGTATATTGGGGAAATCTGTCGGTACCTCCTGTCACAGCCGGTCCGACCTTCTGAAAAGGGCCACAAAGTCCGCCTGGCAGTGGGGAACGGGTTGCGCCCCAGCGTTTGGGAAGCCTTCACGGAGAGATTTGGGGTGGGGCAGATCGGGGAGTTTTATGGAGCTACTGAATGCAACTGCAGCATTGCCAACATGGATGGAAAGGTTTGCATTCATTATGAATTCCTTTTGCACCTAAAACGTGATATGGATTCCCTTTAGCTGACTTTCCTTTGGCAGGTCGGAGCCTGTGGATTTAACAGCCGCATTCTACCCTACGTTTACCCCATCCGGCTGGTGAAAGTCAACGAAGACACCATGGAACTCATTCGGGACAGCCATGGTCTCTGTGTGCCTTGCCGCCCTGGTAACAAATTGCTTTATTGCTAAGATAAATGTGTCTTATATAGCTTTATCTTCTATGTTATGTGATGAAAGCCCAGAGTTGGAATCCTAAATGCCTTACAGGGGAACCAGGCCTTCTAGTAGGACGAATAAATCAGAAGGACCCATTACGGCGCTTTGATGGATATGCCAACCAGGATGCTACTAAGAAGAAGATCATTCACAATGTCTTCAGGAAAAATGATACAGCATATTTGTCAGGTTAGAATTTTATTTCATCTAAATCTCTGGTTTGATCCGTACAGGCTACAGTTACTGAAAAAGTTTAATGTTGATTTGGTTTATTTGTTCGTTTTGTCATAACACCAGAAACGTCGAACAAATACATCGATGAAGAGCATGTGTGATGTGACTGTTTAGCTACACACATGCTGTATGCTTTTGGGAGAGAGTTTCAGCTAATTAGCTTTCTAATTACCCCAGGGGATGTGCTAGTGATGGATGAGCTGGGCTACATGTACTTTCGTGACCGCAGCGGGGACACCTTCCGATGGCGAGGGGAAAACGTTTCTACCACTGAGGTGGAGGGCATACTCAACAGTGTTCTGAATCAAACTGACGTGGCTGTGTACGGCGTAGCAGTGCCAGGTGAACTAACGTTCCTGTAAGATCGCAGCTATAGTATGGGCTTTCCTCCTTAATCTCACTGCTGTCCCTATGATTTTTGTTCTAGGTGTGGAAGGTAAAGCAGGCATGGCTGCCATTGCTGATTCTACAGGGAACTTTGACTGCGACGGTTTCTTGCAGAAGATTCAGAGATTACTTCCTACTTATGCCCGCCCAGTGTTCCTGCGAATTTCCCCACAGATAGACACCACAGGTAAAATTAACCCCTTTTTTGTCACTATTTTTAATTGCTTGTTAATGAACTATAATATTTTGAAAAATCCATTTAGGTACATTTAAGATCCAAAAGACCAGACTGCAGAGGGAGGGATTTGACCCACGTCTCACAACAGACCAGATCTTCTTTTTGAACGGTCGAGCTGCCCGTTATGAGCCAGTGGATGAGGAGCTTTACAACTCCATAGTGGAGGGCAGAATGTCTCTATGACATGTGGCCATAGCGTTGCATTCAAAGTGCCTCGGTCAGGGTGGCTAATCAGGTGCTAGAGGGAAACACACAGGTATGCACACAGCAATGTCTGGATCATTCAGTTCTGCTGCAACACAGTTTTGAGTGTTGAGCATTCAGGAAACAGAGTTTAGATTATTTACATTGACTACTGTTACACGAGTTTGAACACTGAACAAGTAACACACTAGGACATAATGTGAGGGCTTGTTTTAATCTTTTAACAGCCTTTTTTTTAAGTCACAAACATTTCAAAATGCCTTTGAGCATTAACATAGAGTGGATTCCTCCCACAGCTAGTTTGAAGATACATGTTACATTAACGGTGTTAGAATATAACCTGTAGTATTAAGCAAAACTTTGTTCTAGAGCATTTCCCATTCAGGAAATACTAAATGCTGCTAGGTTTTACTGTGTAGGTTGAACTATTGTTACTCTTACATGTTTTAACGAGGTTGAAATACCCGATTTCAACATGCATAATGAATGTCTTTAAGGTCAAACCCATTTTAACCTTAACATAAAACCATGCTAACCGTAAAAGCTATTGGTGTTTTTAATGCAATGAATATCTAAACCTGCTTGTTCGACTTGAACCTCCAAACAACCCTGTCGTACCTCCAAACAATGCAGATTATTCTAGTTTGTGCCTTTCAAAAACTTTGTAGCTATTTCACATTTTATGCTTTTAATGAAAAGGATTTCAGATAAATTGTGGTTATAAGCAGAGAAGCTAAGTTGCACATTTTGACTGTTTTTATGTAACAAATCTCATCAGTGTGATATATAGGTGTTAGTTTGATGTGCAAGCCCAAATCTCTGAGTTGTGTTGTAACTCTAATAAACAACTTCTTTAAAAAAAAGAAGTGTTTTTTCATTCATTTCAAGCTATTATAAGCTGAACTTTTCACCATTATTGAACAAAGACAATAAATAAAATCTTAACAGATGTAAGGTAGTACTGTAAAGAATGTAATATGAAAACTTAGCTGGAGTGCTTTATTTTAGCTCAGTTATTACTCAGTTGATAAGGTTATCTTTTCTGGTAGGATTTTCAGTGGATGCTCTTTACAAGCAGTACAAAAATAAGGAAAAGCTCGGGGTGTGATGATATTTGTGAAGGTGTAGAGAGGCGTTCGCTCTCTGGGGTCATAAAATGCCACCTTTCCTCTGTCCATATCCAAAACCATTCTTATCACGTCTGGCTTCTTAGACATGTTAAGTGGCTCCCAGGGCGCTGTGCAGGCTTTATGTTCTCCATTACGATATCTTATAGTCCAGAATCCCTCTGCCGGTGTCAGCACGTGTTTTCCCTTCCTGTTAATGGACTCGCTGGCTATTCCTAAAACCCAGTAGGTGTTGTCATTCACCTCCACATCCCAGCTGTGACGTCCAGAGGAGTAGCCCTCAGCACCAAGCATCTCTGCACTAACGTCAAAGCGCTCTGGATTGTCTGGGAGCTTGAAGATCTGGGTAGAGTTTTGCAGAACTGTGAGATCTTCAGACAAGATGAAACAGCTTGCTGCTGTATTTGGATCCAGTATCACTGGAGCTTTGAAGAGAAAGTAGAGTTATTAATGTGATTGGCAAAGCCTGTTCGAATTGCTGTGAATGAAACTTACTATATTTAACAATTTTTTTCATCTTCTCCCACACTTTATATTTCAAAGAGCCCAAGTGGTTTGCCACATCTATTAGTGTTCCAGATAACATCAGTGGATCAGGAGAAGTTTTCCAGGTTCTGAAAGGAGACTGGATGTTATTTTGGGGGGAATTATTTATGTAAAAATAATCTTTCACTAAGCATATTAGTGCAGCTCACCTTCTGATTGTCTCCCTGTAATTCTGAAAGTAAAATTGGATATAAGTTTCAGCAGCTGACATGCAAACCTCTAATTCTACCTGAAATTATGTCATTATGAGCATCTAACCTTAAGGAATGGGATGTCTTGACTCTTCATTTCCTGTTCTGCTGTTCTGATAATGTTAGAAAGAGTTGCCACTTCATTGTTTATCTCCTCAATCTTCTGACTGATCATTAGATTCTTCTGTTCCTCCTCAGCCTTTAAATCTGCAAGTCTAGTAGCCTCCTGCTCCTTAAGGAAGTTGTGAAGAGCTTCAAATTCCTTTTTGATCTGTGCTTCAGTGTGTTTAGCTTGGTTCTGCAAAAATGGATGGGTAAAATGGGCAATCATTGTGTTGAAACATTAGCTCTAACACCTTACACTGAAAACAGGCCATACCTTTATATGTTCAGTCACCTCCTCACATGCTACTGTCGCATTCTTGTACAGCTGTAGCTTCTCTTTCAAGGGCAGAAGTGCGCTCTTCAGCTCCTCCTGAAATGTTAGTGACAGGACATCAACTCTTCTACAAGGTCAGTCTGGCAGGTGGCCAATCTGTCAGCACACTGCAGGGCTTTCAGCTGCCTCATACCTCTCCATAACAGCATTCCATCTTAATGGAAAGCTTAACAATACAGTAGCATCAAAGAGGAAGCTCTGTTGTTTCTAAAATCAGCAAAACGGGTATGCATAAAATATTTTTCAATATAAAAAAATTAATGTATGTTGGTTTTCTAGCAGCCTTCGGCAAGCGAGGAGAGGTAGGGGCAGGATTTGAATGAATGTAGTGTCAGTAAAACCTTGTGGGAGTCGAGTTTCAGATCTTTCTGGACCTGAATAGCAACAGGAAACCAAATATATAATTCTAATATTAGAAACTTAAGGTCCTTGTATTAGAATTTCAGTCAACAAAATGCAGCAGATTTTCAGTGATGTTATATGTGAAATAAAATTACATCTGTGTGAAAGTGAATATTAATATAGGGTTATAGTATAAGCTCCATGGTATTTAAATACTGCATGTCCTATATTTTGGTCTGTCTTTGTTTGAAGTTGCTAAGGTTAAGTCAGAATTTATTCCAGCTGTAAAATCTGGCATCAAAAGAGAGAAATTTTAAATTAATGGTTTAGATTTAGACACATGTCAAGGATGTGCTTTCGTCTGTTCCTGTAAAGCAATGATTTGACCAGTCTTGTGACAGTATACTTGCCTTACAATCATGGGCACCCTCTGCAATGGGATAGAGTCTGTGCCCCTTGTGCGCAGCTGCTTTGCCACAAAGACCACAGATCGGTTCCAAATCCTCCAAACAGAAGAGTGTCAGGTTTTCTCCATGCTCTCTACAAGTATCTGGGTCGTTCCTGCTTCTGTCGCCTTTGAAGGATTCACAGGCCTTCTCTAGCACAGTGTTTACCACAATTTGATCCATTGAAGAGCAACGCCAGCACAGAGGACAGTAGTGGGAGTCCTTTTGGTCTTGTGTGTCCCAGCTGTCTTGTAGACAGGCCTTACAGAATCTGTGTCTGCAGGTGAGGACCACTGGATGATTCAGAATATATCCGCAAATTGGACAGGAAAGGTCATCCTCGGATTGAGTATGTCTGGTGGCCATTCTTTCACCAACTGCTTTGATGGTAAGGCAGCCTCTAATGCCCCTCCCACATCAGGCTATCTCAACTTAACCTCAGAAATAACTGTTAATACTGCAGATCTCAAAGACATGTCCAATGTAATGCTACACTGAGCACTGCCAGGGATCATTGCCTTTTCTCAAATAAACACCCCTCCTAAATAAAAATAAACTCTTTACAATTTAAAAAGATTGAATGATATTAAGGAAATAATAGAAAAAGTAAAATAGTGTGGGAATATTTGGTTCTTGAATTATGTTATGATGATCCTTCGGTTATTTGAGAGGGTCGGTAAATGAGGCGGTGAGTGTAATGAAAGAAGTGAAAAATAAATCAAGAGTAAGAGCAGAAGATATTAATAGAACATAGAAGCTGTATCTAGGATCCTTTTTGTGCCTTTCAATGGGGTGTCGATCGTAACTATCACCACTTAAATTGAGAAAAACTTAATTAATTAAAAGCCAAGGGACATGCTGCAGTATAATTATCCTAAAGGTTAATTTGTTAATCTCAAAAGTATTTAACAGCAACTTGACCTTGTTTGTCTTGTAGCATAGTATTTGGTTGACCAAGTTAGCTTGCTGAAATGCCGCACAAAAATAGGTTGTGTAGACGGAGCGAAAGCTGAGGGAACACGGTCCTGCTGTAGAAAACACTGTGGAGAAAACCCTTATGTGTTTTTCCACTTGTCCCACAATCTATATCATTTAACCTGAAATGTCCAAAGTTGGTGAGTTGAATTTAAAAAAAAACTTTAACAGACCTCTTCACTGATTTATATATTTTTGAATAAATTATAAACTCTAAGTGTTAAACAACTATTTGACTGCTGTTTGTGTTCCACTTACCCTGTGGTTCCTGAAGGCCTCTTTTATGGGATAAACTCTGTGGTTCACATGATGGCCTGATCTGCTGCAAGTAGAGCAGATTAGGTCCAAATCAGCTGCACAGAGCAGAATCATTCTCTCCTCGTGTATAATACACCATTTATGAGGATATTTTTTAAAGCAGAGAGGACACTCTTTAGCACCAAGCTGTGTCCAGAACTGTTCCAAACAAAAATTACAAAAACTACAACCACAACCAGTGCAACTCAGAACCACTGGAGTGAAGTGGGCTTTTCCACACACAGCGCAGCAAGATTCATCCACAACATTACAGGCGATGTCAGCCTCCATCCGTGAGAGTTGGTGCAGCACTCAGGTCTCTAATAGTGCTGAGAGATATATTTGCTTTTTACCATGTACTTTAGAGATCAAATTATTATTGCTGCAGGGTGGGTGGGGGCCTCAAGCACTCTAGTTTCACTATAAATCACTAGGCACTTTAGGACATTTTTGGGCAGCAGTTCCACATAAGCAATGAAGAAGTTGGGCAAAATGTAAATGAAGCAAACAAAAATCTATAATGACATCTAAGCAAGTTTCTGGTTAAAACAAAAAAAATTAAATGTCCAGTTTTTATGTTTTACATGAGTTGATATCTATTTTTCTCTGACTACATCATACATTTTAGGAATTATCTCACCACGCATTAATCAATAAGATAGTGACCAAAAACAACATTTTTTGCTTCACAAATGATCAGGTCAAATACTGGAAAATTGTATATGTTTTCATCCCACTTTATTTTCAGTTTCAAATTAATGTTGCTATAGGCAAACACTGTTGGATGAATAGGGATAATCTTTTAAACATTAATTTTCTAGTTGAACCAAAGTTTTTATCTATCAGGGAACCTGTTGCACATGTGTTCTTGAGTGATAAATGTAACATTTACTTGCAAAGAAAGTACTACCTTTATTTTGTAATGTATTTTTCTTTAGTTAAACACCATTTTTTAGGGAAAAAAACTGCAGAAAAAGCTTGTTTTTTTACTGATTTGCAATAATTTGTTCTAAAAAATACAAAAAAGGCAGGTTATTTTCTTCATGCTGCAGTTGTAGCGTTAAATATTTACTTAAATACACTAACACAGCTTTAACTCATCAAAAAATAATTACTGTTTCTTACATATGGTAGATGAAATATGTTAAAATGTAAAAAACGATTTGCCAACAGGGAAGGAACAAGTGCCTTGTTTTGCTTCTCATAAACACTCTGATCCCCTCAGCAGTGCAAAAATTAATAACCACAAAAAACAGTTACATGGTCTTCTTTATTTTCACATAGAATGACTGCAGTGAGACATCACAAATAATTGAAGATCTTTGCATACAAAAAGGTTGGAAAATACATGTGCGAGAAATAAAGTTGAAGTTCTGCAATGTAAAATGACTCATTAGCAGGCTTGGATGTCAGCTGATCGGAATCGACGCTGGAACATGTGAGATTCCTTCTCTGGCAGCCATGATTAAGGCAACCTTAAAGACATGCTTAGTAGTAGCGCTGCACATTAGGAAACAATTAAGAAAACAGATATCAAGTTATAGATTTTTTTTTTTATATATACATCCTTCCTATCAAATTTATATGGAAGCAGGTTAAGTTATTCTTTACAAGGTGAGATCTATACTTTTCTAGTTTGTTACATACCATATATCAGGAATGCCAAAATACACACATACAGGGTATATTCAGTGTTTTTCAAAGAAATAATTTTATATACGTAATACTTCTTGCCTTCAATAACAATAACTGGTATGCTATTTATGTACGACACACTTTACTGTTTTCAATTATCCATTACTACAAATCTCACATCAGTCTCCTGTCATGGTGATCAGATGCGCGGCTAGAGCGCTGGTGTCGGACCTCCAGGTGTTTGCTTTGCACACGGTCGAAATGCTGCAGCAGCTCGCTGTAATCCATCTGAGTATGAGTGGAGTACTTGTTGCACGCTGCTTGCTTTTTAGAGTCCATATACTTGGATTCATCCACAGTTCTCATAAGCTCTGGGTTAGGAACACACCTTAACCGATGGGAGAGCAGCTGGAACGCCTGGCTCTGAGGCAGCAGCATCAGCAGACCATACAACGCCTTAATCAGATACGGGTTGTTCTCCACATCTAGGAGCTGCAGGCGCAGGTAGGTAAAAATTGGGCTTTCTATGAGCTGCACCAGTTTGTCAACCTCCATCAGGAAGTCCACCGTCACCTCAAGATTTCCAAACTTCTGGATGAGATCGTATGCATGCTTGTAGTTCTGTGTGAGGAAACAAAGTGACACTGTGGCCACGGGGTTGTGGCACCAGGAACGATACAAACAGCAGAACAAAGCACAGCTTTCCTGAGTGTGCAGGTCCTTTAGCTGGTTGCGTAACTGGAAAAGCTCAGCAGAGGTTAGCAGAATGGTATTGAGCGTCTGAACCATTGTGGAGGCAAACTTAAGGTCCTCTTCCTTCAACAAGATGTCAGCCATAGAGTGGAAGATGTTCTCTGCATGAAGCAACAGACACAGCTGCCGGATGATGAAAGCTCCTCTGTTTTCCAGAAGCTTCCTCTCCAGACTGAAACGCTTAAGCAAATTGATCATAAACTTATAAAAGTAGGAGTTCATACTGGGGGTGGATGGGGAGGAGTCCAAAGCCTTGGAGCCTGCATTGGGCTGTTGTCCTGGTTTGGGACCCTCTGGTACCTTAAGCACCAGCTTGTTGTCAGTGATGTCACAGGAGAAGGCTTGGTCTGTCTGGCCAGCTGGTGATGATGCGATCTCAGCCAACACCTCCAGATCTTTCAGGATGACTTCATCCGACTCATCAGATAGTGTTTTCAGGAGAATGGGGAAAAGGCTGTCTGTGTGGCGAAACATTTTGCGTGGCGTCTTAATGTAAAGGTGATAAAGCCATTTGAGTACAGCTATGCGGGTCATCATGCCAGTGGAGGAGTCATGGAGGTGGCGGTCCAACACCTGGACAATCCCATCCAGATCCAGAGTTACTTGCGGCCTGTCAGAGCCTGCTGGAGTAAAGAAGCTAATGTTGCTCAGACCAACAGATTCCTGGGATGCATTCAGCATGTCATTGCTGTCTCCTTCCACTTTGGGCTGGCCTTCTCCAGCAGAGGGTGAGCCTGTACTCCCGCTTTTTTCTTCCTCAACATCTTCATCATCTTCAGGGGTTACCAGTTTCATCAGGCTGTTATTACAGGCGCTAGCTGCTTCTTTGGTATTTTTCTTCCTGTCATCATAGGACAGACAGGGCAGCACTGCAGTGAGAATGCCAGAGGAATAAGGGAGCACCACTCTGCCTGCGAGCTGGATGAACTCCCTCATCCACGTCATAGCCGTCAGCTGGATCAGATCATTCGTCAGTTTGGTTTCATCTGCAACTTGGCAGTGAATGACAAGAATGTTGGCCATCTCTGCAAATTTCACGCTTGAGGGGGTCTTCTTGATCTCCTTCAGAAACTCTCCGAGCACCACCTCGCATGTCCTGCGGATCTCCTTGCTGTTATCACCCAGGATCTGAAAGAGCCCATCCAGGATCTCAGGGAGATAATCTAACAGGTGGATGTCTGGCACAGACTCCAGGACATGGATCCAAGAAATGATAAACTGCCTGGCGTACTGATTATTGGAGTAGATTCTTTCCCTCAACAGGGGGACAAAAGCCACCAGGTCAAAGGTGTTGCTCTCGGTAACGATGTCTTTCAGCAATCGGTCCAGGAGTTCAGATCCACTTTTCACATTAGGGTCTGGATCAGCTGCAAGCTTGCTGAGACCATCAAAAAGCAGGTTGAAGTGAGGCAGAACTGCTCCTCTGGCCACTTTCACTATGTTATACAGGGCCTCACATGCATAGTAGCGCAGACGGCTGTCTGAGTCATTGAAACACGTGAGTACAGGCTCAATGAGCTCCTTTAGATACAGACCAGAGTCCTTTCCCAGGGCGATGGAGCAAGCTGCCAGTCCGATCAGACCCCCTTTGCGGCTGTGGGGGTGTTGAGAGAGGGCAAACTCCGATGCCAGGATCTGAATCACATGTCTGATCTGAGTGGAGTTGTTCTGGGCCACAAACTCCCGCACCAGCTTCTCTATTTCCAGAGCCGCGACTTTCCTCTTCTCATACAGTTTATCATTCAGAGCCCTTACAATGTTGGGCGTGAGGGGTGAAAAGTCTTTCTCCGTGCTCATGACTGCGGCTCAAACTGATCCGAATCCCGTCCGCTAAAGGTGGCGCTGACAGTCGCAAGGTCGGTTCGCATTAATATCAGTCTAAAACACAAATAAAAACTACTGCTTTAGGTTTCATTCGGAACAAGGAAGCGCTAACACAACGCAGCTGACCAGTTACATCCGCCGGAAATACGTCACCTGTGTAACTTTTATTTCTGTCCCGCTTTGAGCGCCGTTGATTCAAATTAGCTCCGCCGGCTAGGTGTGGCTAAAGTAACTGTTTTATTTTAGCACTACGCGTTATTTTCTAAATTAAACAAGAATTATAATTTCTTTATATTCCTGTGAAGCCCTGTTGCTTTCGTCCGTAATGGCGAGCCGCCTCCCCATCCGTTCTCAGCTATCCTCCATAATGGAGACGATGGCAAAGTCTGCGTTCAGCCAGGTCTGCAAGGTGGTGGAGCAGGACTCAGCCGAGCTGCGAGCGGAGCTCTCCAGGCTCCTGTTAGCAAACTCAGCCCTGGCAGAGAAAATAAACAGTCTGCAGTGTGAGCTGACCTGTGTAAGAGAAGACAACCCCAAGAAGAGTAGAAGTTATTGCAGCGTAGGAGTGCAGACTGTCTGCAGCAGTGATGGTATCAGTGTCGCCAATTAAAGCGGTTTAGTGTGAGCAGACATGGTCAGCTTTGATTTATTCTACTTCTCTTTGTCTTAGCTGGCTGCCCTCCGACAGCAGAGGGGATCTTTGGGAACAGCTGGAGTATAAATCTTTGGAAAGACAGAGACCCACACAGCCTCGAAAAATGTGACGATTCACCAATGCCTTCTGATAAGGTGAGAAAATAATAAAACAAAAACATCATGTTAGGACGGAGAAACAGTCCCTATTAATATACTGTTATAATCAAATTATTGCTGCAATATAACACAGATGAGGATACCCTATGTCCTGCTGCCATTCATATGTTTGTTTGGCTCCAAAATGTCTAAAAGGTCGTAATTACTGTCAACAATATATTTTTTAAATCATCTCATCACATGAACACTTTTATCTATCTATCTATCTATCTATCTATCTATCTATCTATCTATCTATCTATCTATCTATCTATATATATATATATATATATATAAAGACACAAAAAAATGTGAGAAGAAACTGTCAGCTTTTACTTCAATTTGACATAATATGTGCTGAAATCCAATATCTTCTACAATCTAAGCTGCTCTAAAGCATCCCAGTTTTCCTGATCCATTATTAACAACTGTTTCAACCAAATCAATTTGCAGTTTTTAAAAAAGCAGTTCTTTGCATTTGGTTTGCCATTACTAAAGTAAAATAGTTTAGTGCACACCTGCAACTATGAACAACTTAGGAAAGGGCTATAAGACTGTGGCTGTGTAAGAAAGTCCATCCTAACCCCTAGGTCACTATATAAAGCGGGGACTATATAATGGACTTTATATTGAATCTTAACTGATTATTCAGACAGATGACCAGTACTTTTCGCTCTCTGTTGGTCACCTGACTCCGGCTCCCTGCACTTTGCCTGTCACATCTTTGTTCTCCTTTCCCCAAAAACGAATCCCATGATGCTTTGTGAGGGGAACTTTTACAAAGCATGCTGTTATATATCTGTTTGGCTATGTTCACACTACAACCTGAAGTGAAATCCAATTTTTTTTTTTGCCCATATGCGACCTGGATCTGATCTTTTCATGGCAGTCTGAACAACACAGATCCAATTTTTTCCAATCCGACCCAGGCCACTTGGCTATGTGGTCCTGAATTAGATACGAATCTGATCTTTTCAAATACGACCAGATCGCATTCATCCGACCTGAACGCCATTAATACCTGACAAAGCTCACTATTATGCGTCTTGCTACGCAGAAGCGGCAAGAAAAACAACTACCATGGCAGATGATGATGCGGAGAGAAGTATTATGTTTAACCATATTGAAAAGATTGTGTTTTTTCTCAAAAAATCAGAATTGTGCATCAAGGCCTGCAGTGTGAACGTAGCCTTTGTCTAGTGACCATGGATGCACACTACTTTTCAAGGTGCATTGTGGGAAATTTTGGCTCCACCAGTTTTACTACTTTTTCATCTACCAGACACTGATATAAAATGGCGTCATCCCTATATAAGGGTTAGGGCGTATGTTCGGGCACAGCCTATATTTACATGTTTTTAGAACCCTTTGTCTACATTATAATCTGTTATTCGGAAAATTTGCAAATGTAAAAATCTAGAAACATCTTATGATGGGGCCTATAATTTTCACAAAATTTAAAGATTGTGAAAAACTCTTGGGGGAGAAATTAGCGTTGCTATCGGATGACTTGATGAAGCTTTATAAATGTCAGAAAAAGCTGTGTTTTCTACTTCTACATCTGTGTGGTTTTGCATGCTTGCATTCTGTGCTGTCCACACCCCCTCCTCCCTTATTTTTTCCCACTTATAGAGAATGTTGAAAGCTTTCTTTTTTTTTTATATCATTGCTACTGGTCAACTGTGAGTAATGAAATGCTGAGCAAAAATCAAGAATCCAATAATTTCAAGTTATTAGTTAGAATTTTATTGCACAACATAAGTATTTGATCAGAAAAACAATACTTCATCATTTATAATAACAACTTTGTTTGCAATTTCAGATATCAGATATTTTCTAAAGTTAAGAGGTTTATACACACTGTAGCAGGGATTTTCTACCATTCCTCCATACACATCATTTTTCAGATCTTTCATGTTTCTGGGTTGTTTAAGGCCTGTCAAAATTTTCCGATTGAGTTCGGTTCTGGAGATTGGCTTGGCTACTTCAGGACCTTGATGTATTTTTATATGAAGCATCTCTATAGAATCCATAGTGAACCTGGCTGAGTCATTGTCATGCTGGAAGGCCCAGCCACAACCCACCTTCAATGCCTTTAATGAGGGAAGAGGGCTGTTGACCAAATTCTCCCATTACATGGCCTCAACCATCCACTTCCAACGATGCTGTCCCTGTTTGCAGAAAAGCATCTCCTAAGAGTTAGGTTTCCTCCTCCTGGCTTCAGGGTTGTGATCAGACTTCAAAAACTTTCCCATTCCTCCTGTGGATCATCCAAATAGATGGGCAAGACACGTGCTGCCTTGCTTCAGGATTTTAAATAATGGCAGCATAGTGTTACCAGTGGTTCTCTTTGAGACTGTGGTGTCAGCTCTCTCCAGGTCATTTACCAGGTCCTGCCTTGAAATTTTGGGCTACTGATCCCTCGTCCTCTTCATAATCACTAACACCCCATATTCTTAGATAGAGCCCCAGAATGAGGGAGATTGACCGCCATCTGGAATCTCCTCCATTTTCTTATAATTGATGCATGCCTGTTTCCCTGTAGCGCATCCTTGTGCAAGTCTACTATTTTTATCCCTGATGGCCTTCCAAATCTATTTGGACTTAGTAAGCAGACAGGTGTCTTTTATAAGGATGAGTTCCAACAGGTGTATTTAATGAGTGGAGAAGAGGAGGGCTTCTTAAAGAAGATCTAACTGGCCTGTGAGAGCTGGAGTTCTTACTGGTTGTTAGGGGATCATATAGGCTACTCATCTTATGCAATAAAAGGCTAATTAATTATGTAAAAAGTTACTCCTTGTGATTTTCTGGATTTTTGTTTTAGATTCATTTGCTCCCATTTGAATAGGACCAATGATAGAAATCCTTTAAAATTAACAGCTACTTGTTCTCTCCATTGTATATCAGTGTTGTCTACACAGGTTATACATTTAAAAATGCTGCTTTTTAAAGCTGGAATCCAATTGTAATAAATGTACCTTAATTTACATGGAAACCCCAGAATGGATGGGGCCTAAATTTGTTTCATTTGAGATTCTTATTTATATCACAACATTTTTAATAAACTTCCTTTAAACACAAAAGGAATTCTGCTTCTTTTACTGGGAATTAGACCTTAAATTGGCTTCATTAGGAAAATGAATTCATAAATATAGTTAATAGCAATAGAAGATTATGAAAGATTCGGTTGGTTTAACAGTTTTAGTGAACTGATTTGTTTTTACTACTCTTAGGTTTTAATGTCATGATTTTACTGGTGCAGCCATTCATATGTGAGAAGTCCAGTTCAAATAAGAATTAAGATTCAAAGAACTGCCGATGAATAACGTGTTCTGTTTAAATCTCACTTATTCAACAATATATTGTGTTGAATTTGAGATTAAAGCAAGATTTTCTCTTTAACAGGCTACAGCAAATATATCAGACCTAGTGACATTTGCGGAGATCAAAGTAGAGGAGTTGATACCAAATAATGCCACAAACTCCAATGAAGAAACTGTTTACAATCAAGGTAAGACAGATGTGAGGAGTTTGAGTTAGAATCTGGGCAAATTATGATTTTCTTTCCTGTTTTCTGAGAGTTTGACTCTGCTTATTTTACACCAGAACCTGAAGAAAGCACGGCTGAAGAATCAAATGTTTACTTGGTTGATGGCAGTACTTGCAGCTTGCCAATTTATCAGGATGGACAACAGGGTATGTTGCGAGGAGATCCAGAGGAAACAAGTCTAGAGCTGAGTATAGGGGAAACGATAGAAGAGGCCTTTAGCAGCCACATAATTCCAATCGAAGTGGAGGACGACGATGAAGAGGAGGATGTTCAGTTTGTCCAAGCAAGCCAAATTGAGGCAGCATCGAGTCTTACAGTTGGGCCCAGTCAAAACAAACAGCAGACATTACCGACAAACAGCAATGAGAACAATCCCTCTCTGGTTGAAGACTTCCTTGATAACTTAAATGTTGTCAGCTTAGAAGCAAACAGAACTCCAAAAAGGAGCATATTTACCTGTCAAATATGTAATAGGACATTCTTTCACAAGGGAACACTGACACACCACATGAAGTCACACAAGACAAACTTCTGCAACATCTGTAAGCAGCATTTCCCCAAAAGAAAGAAGTTTAATTCCCACAGCTGTGTCCCTCCGGTTCCACATCAGACAATCAAGTCGTGCGAGTTATGTGGCAAGACCTTTCCCAACCAATCAGCTCTAAGGATTCATCATGTGGTTCACACAGGTGAGAAACCCTACAGGTGCAGCTTGTGCGGCAAAAGGTTTACACAGAAAGGCAATTTAAAATGTCATCTACGCATCCATACCGGTGAGAGACCTTTTCTGTGTGTTAAATGTGGCAAGGCCTTCACACAGAAAGTAAACCTCAATCATCATTTAATGGCTCACTTAAATCGAGAGATTGTTGAAGGTGGGTCATCTGAATCAAAACAACCCCAAACCTTGGCAACAGAAACCTATCGGTGAGTAGTCCTAAAGGCCGCTTCTGACTAAATTAGTGGAACGCATCATTTCATACTTTATACTCCAGCTCACATGTTCAAGGTCTGTAATGGTTTGAATTAATCTGTGGTATTGTGCTTGGTGTAAAAGGTGTTTTACCGATTTTAGTTTTTTTTCTATTCCTCTGTTTAATAAAACAAAACAATTAATACCAATGTGTTGATTTGTTTTATTCATAAAACTCAATTTCACTCATTAATCATCCTTTTAATAATAAAATCTAAGCTTCTAGAACCATAACTGGAACAGAACCAGTTCAGGAAAGCTTCACATTCAGAGAAAATTTCTATCGGGCATTAGACAGAGATAAGACAAAACTAAACCAGATTTTGTCCTAATGTTAACGAAACATTTTTTTCTTTTTAATTCAGAATTACCAAAGTATTCAAACAGTAACACATTTTTCAATAACAGCAGAACGCTTAAATATATGACCAAGACATAAACACCGTAAATGTCATATTCAAGAAGAAATATATACCAAGTCTTATTTTTAATTTCAATTAATTAAATATTGTACATGGAAAAAGACGTTGAGAGGAACAATTTGGTTCACCTTTCTGTTCCAAGGAGGTAGATTTACAGGCTGGCCAGGACCATTTCCTAAGAATCATTAATTATATAACTTGTACAGTATAAGAATACAGTATTTCCTGGAATATCATCTTGTGGTCTGAAATATTAGGAACAAACACATGCAAAAATAATTTTTCTTTTTTTTTTTTTTTTTTACAGGCTCATGAGTCAAACTCAGGCCTGTCACAATAACTTAATTGGTTAATTGTGTTTAACCACTGTTGGTGTAGTCTATTGTGACCAAAGCCACTTTTAGCCATGTTTTGAGTGTTAATGTATTCGTTTAAATCAGTATTTATCCTCCATGGTGGGTGTTAATAAAGATATACTGTTGCATGTCGAGTCACTCTGAGCGTTACTTAGAGGGCCTGTATCAAACACCTCTGGTTTAACCATCCAGTTCAAACACTGATGATGATTTAGCCCATACTTATAAGCATAACATTTGCCACATCCTACACAGCTATAAGGCTTTTCCCCCGTGTGTGTTCGGAGATGAATATTCAAAGAGCTTTTCTGGGAAAAACTTTTGCCACAGTCTGGACAGCTGTAAGGTTTTTCACCAGAGTGCACTCTTTGGTGAAGTTTAAGGTATGTTTTTTGAGCAAATCGTTTCCCGCAAACCGAGCAGCTGAAAGGCTTTTCACCGGAATGCCGTCTAATATGGACTTTTAAGCTGCTTAAATAGTTAAAGACTTTTCCACAGAATAAACAGTCAAACCGCTTTGTTGGCTTAACAGGTTTGGATGGAAAGGTGAGCTCTTTGGTTGTGTTCGTTTGGAGACAATTGCTGTAATCTGGCAGTTCCACAGACGCTGAGGGAGGATTTGTGCTTTCCACGAGCCTGCTCATTGCTGCATCCTCTATTAATCTGTCCGCAATGGTGGGCTGTGAGCGCTGTAGCATTTGTCCCTCTGGCATCATGGGGAAATTGTTCAATTCCCCCGAGTGAGGCTGCAGGTTATCAACTGATCTGTGAAGCATGTTGTCATCTTCAAACATCCCAACAACTGTAGAACGAAAACAAATCGGGTTAAACCGTCAGTGAGGGCTGTAAAGATCTCTGTGCCGTCTGCTTTCACTCCACTCTTACTTTTTCTGTTGTCTATATGACTCATCTGTTGACCAATCGGGTGATCGTCATATGTCTCTTCTTTCACGAAAATAAGATCAGGGTCCCTCGCCATCATGTCAGCTGCCTACCAACAGGATGAAAGAAAGAGCTAAAAATACTTCTCTCATTATTCAGCCATCATATGATCGAATAGCAAAAAATACAACAGAGCTGACCTCTGCTCCTAGGTTTGTCATAGCTGCCTCCATTGGCTGTCTTCTCTGAGGCTGAAGCTTGTCTTCTCTCCACAGGTCCATGCACCAATCTTTCCCAAATACTCCTTCGATGGCGGGAGCAGAATGGTGCTGATCTAGAAGAGAAATTGGAGACTTGATATAACACAAGTATCTAAATAAATTATTGATTTTTATTTGTATTTATATATATATATATATATATATATATATATATA
>NW_015150876.1:172292-183954 GCF_000732505.1 Cyprinodon variegatus | reverse complement strand
ATATATATACATATATATGTATATATTTATTTATATGTATATATTTACTATATATTTGATATATATATATATATATATAATTTCAAGTATCAGTAATGATAATACCATAAGCCTATAGGGTACACTGTGCAGCAAAGATAGAGCCTATGTGTCAGCGTGAAGGATCCGTAAATGAAGTGACTGACCTGAAAGTTGCCTGACATTGCTGTTGACATGTACAGGGTAGGTCTGCCCCTCTCTGGCTGCTCTCAGTTGGACCTCCAGAGAGTAGCACCTCTTCTTCAGCGCCTCGTTCTCCGTTTTATGCAGAGATATCTCAGTGTGAAGGACGGAGGAGCATTCGTCAGCCAGGCTGCTGATCTCGGCCAAAGCCGCCTTTGTTAGCTTGTCCAGGATCACGGCCAGCTGGGTCCGAAAACTCCTGTTAGCGTTGTCGCACATCATCTCGCTAAAGTAGCCCAGTATCTCTGAATTCGGTACGAATTAGCCCCCCCCTCCCCGAACTAACGTTGCTTCTATAATCAAATATGTGATACAGCTGTACCGCAAAGGATTATGGGAAATCTATAGGCGAACGCCTCAGAATGTATACTGTATGTAAAGGGGGCAGTGGGAATGATTGCCTCAACTTGATTTTTATGGGGTTCGTTTATGATATCTGGATCGAAATTTCTATAAGAAAGATAGTTTCTGAAAACATTACTAAAATGTACTTTATAGAAGAATTGTATTATAATAAGAAAGGTATTTTTTCTGTAGCTTAAAAGTCACTGTTAAAAAAAATCCCCACTGGTTACATTTTGTACCATCATCTTTTGAAAACAGCTGAGATTCCACGTCTTTTTTTCTAATTGTGTTCTTCTTTGCATTTATGCATTCAAACTTATACAATATAAGTACATAACCAATTTGGTCTAATGCAAAACATTACTACAATAACAGGGGTTAAAGTTATTATATATGATAAAAATACATATGATGGCTGTTGTAACTGATTTTAAACTATTCTTGAAAGTTATTTCCATCTAGTGGTGATTATTAGGATATGCAACACAAATAAAATTTCCCCAAGTGCGCTTTGTATGCAGTGTAACTTTGAAAACACCAGCCAAACATCGCCTGATGCTGAGGTTTTACTATCTCCTGCAGTCCATAGGTAGCAATGCCACATTGGTTTCAATTAAATTAATTACAATTTTAAATCCACTAATCATCCAAATAATGCAAAACCCAGGATTCCAGAATATCTTTAAGTTTATTTTCTCATGGTTTGAGTGGGTATATATGACAATTTGAGGATAAACTAAAATTTACATTTAAAATATGAAAAAAAAAAAAACTCTGTTATCTTATTTTAAGCATAATGCATAATCTGTAATGTAAGGTTAAAAAATCTCCTTTCACTGACAGATCATCTTATTTTCTTGCTCGGATTAGGAACAAATAGTTATTTTCAAAATTTTTTAGATATTTTCAGGTCACTTTTTGCAGTCCAAGATGTTTGTCAATAAACACAGAAATTGAAAATGCAGCTAAATCTACAAACCCCACTGAATAGAACCTCATCATAGATATTTTTACAAATTGTGAACGTTTGGCCTTATGTTTGCTTTTATAAAAAATGTTTAATAGACAAAATGTAACTTTTGTGCTGCAGTTGTCATAAAAAAGACATATAACTATTTTAAATATTTTTTTTGTCTAATTTAATCAAAGACTTGAATTTTAAAGCATTCCTTGGTGCCTATATATATATATATATATATATATATATATATATATATATATATATATATATATATTCAGATATAGTGAGAAGCACTTGCATAGAAATAATTCATAAATTACATTAAAGAACATGATAGCCCCATATCACCTCTAAGACTTATAACTTTGTGCACATATCAGCTAATGCTGAACCTTATAGTACACACAAGCACTAAATGAAAGATTTTTACCCTTATTGATCATACAAAAGCAGTTTTCTCACCCCGCAAATTCTTAATTACATTCCAACCAATGTTTTATAGTCTGTTCATAGCCATTAACACAACAGATCTTCTGACAGTTTGGCTGCCTACATGCAGTGTTTATTTTCTTTATCAGATCAAAGCATAAAAAAAATGTATAAATTTTCCCCATGATGAATCACTCAAAGTCGATCCTGTTGCTTAATCATGCATTAACTTAATGCATTTAGGTTTATTTTACACTGGAACCATTCCTTGCTGGATGTAGGGTTGTAGAGCTGTATTTCAGGAGGCACTGGTTTTACGAGACCAGAGCTGTGTCCGAACGTCCACACTAATCACTACATAGTGCACTATATAGTGCTTACTCCATATTAGATGAGTGTCCGAACCACTGATCTCCATTTATTCACTGGATTGCTGATTGGTAGTACAGGATTGAAGTGAAGCCACTGGCCGCCATATTGGTACTCCCTAGTTATAATGGCTGCAATGTAAACAACATGTGCGCTAGAGCACCGAGCAATGATGATTTTCTCATTTTCAGGGAGGTTTAAGAGTTTTAAAATAAAGATAAATTCATCGCTTTGACACAAAAGTATCATGGAATTTTTTATGGAGATCAGAGACCAAAGATGGTGCAGGCACCATGCCGGTAGGCGGAGTTACATGAGCAACAGTGAGTAGTGATAATCTGTCCAAATGGGGAATTAACTGAGTTCACTATAAAGTCCACTATAACAGTCCCCGCTCTATATAGTGATTGAGGGATTTAGGGGTTAAGGCGCACGTTCGGGCACAGCCTAACTACATGTTTATTTGCTTATTGTAGCAACGTTAGTTTTACAGAGACATACTCATATTTTAAGCAAAGCAAACTTTATTTTCCAGTAGCTGTTAAAGCCCAGATGAAGAAAGGAAATACATCTTGATATTTGGCATTCTATGTGGCTTCGTGAACATTTTTTCCACTAAATAACTCACCCCCATAAATGTTCAGGCCATGATCTTGGTGCACAGCTAGATGTTTTTTCAGATTACAGTTCTTTGTGAATCCTTTGCCACAGCTGACACAAACAAAAGGTTTTTCCCCCGTGTGTGTGCGCTGGTGCATATCAAGAGTGCACTTCTGAATAAAACCCTTTCCACAAATAGTGCATCGATAGGGCTTTTCCCCAGTGTGTGTGCGCTGGTGTGTGTACAGGTGACCTTTCTGAGCATATCGCTTTCCACACAGTGTGCATCTAAATGGCTTTTCGCCTGTGTGACTTCTTTGGTGTATTTCAAGCTGACTGAAGCATCTGAAACCTTTCCCACACTGCATGCAGCAAAACCTCTTAGCAGAGGAGTTTCTAAAGCTATAAAGCTTCACATTCCTGGGTGCACTTAAGTTTTGGGAGGAAACATTTTGAGTCACATGTTTCCCATCCTGTAGGGTTGCATTTGCAGGTGATAGCTGTTGGTTCCACTGCATTTCCTGTCTCCTGGAGTCAGAACCACGCTGCTGGGCACCTAAACTCATTGCATTATTGGTGAAAAGAGGCTGCTGGGTTCCTGCAGTGGTTTTAGGATGCTGTATCCCATATGGATCCTTTCGGGTATCAATGAGTGTGTCCTTTCCTGTTGAAGGCAATGAAAAAATAAAAAGTCTAAATGACTTAGGATAAAAAAAATTAAAAAAAAGGAAATTAAGAACTTACTTGCTTCAATTGTTCCGTCTTGTTCAGGGATATTGTCATCCACCTCTACTGGTTCTTCTTTCACCACTATCAGTTCGGACAATTCGTTTGGTGGGTTTGGAGGCTGAAGTACGTAAATGTAAACAATAATTACGCTTGGTTACAAGGTTCTACAGAAAATGTTTTCCACATACATTCTACCTTTTACACAGTTTAAGTAAAAAACAAAAATACATCTGATGGCTCTGGACTCTGAATAAACCCTAATCCCTGATCATGATGCTGCACCCACCCTGTAGTGGGTATGGTGTCCTTTGGTAAGTTCCAGTTTGGTTTCATCAGGCCGAGAAATTTTCAACAAAACTTGAGATATATATATATATATATATATATATATATATATATATATATATATATATATATATATATATATATATATATATATATATAAATCCTCAGTCGGGACAGAAAGACTGATGTGAAAGTTTCTTAGAGGAGAATACCTTTCCTTTGTCACGGTATAGCTGTAACAAGGTGGAAATTTGAAACTAATAAAAAAATGTGCTTCAACAAGGTTTCAGTTGAACAGTGTTAACATTTATAAAATTAAGTGATTTTCTTACTTATCTGTCTATTGTATATCTTTCATAGCTGACTTATTAAAGATAAATGTCTAACTATAAGTGGTTAAGTTTTGGAACCACTGTTTCAGTCAAACAGATCTTAAGGTATTCATCATATTTGGATACTTACTTCAGTTGAAGCATCCTCCTCACTTTGATGGAAACCTTTCATCTCAGTTGAGGATCTTATGTTTTCCCACGTAGTTCCAACACTAATGAGTCCATTAAAATTAAATAAAACATATATCACAGATCAAGACAAAAATCATACAATAATGGGATACAATGATTCTGCGGGCAGAACCGGGCGCTTAATCTACCTACTTTGAGTTTTCTGAAGCAAAATATGCCTTGTTTTCTGAAGGCTCTCTGATCTCTGAGCATGCTGCTGCCGCCGCCGCCGCTGCTGCGTCATGCCTGCGCTCCTGAGCCATGTACAGCAACTTCTCCATCAGCTGCAGCTTCTCTGTGAGTGAGGCGATTTCATTTCTCCCTCTTGTAATTTCTATTTTCAACATCTTGGATTCGATCTCCACCAGTTTGCTGATTTCCATCACAGCTGTTTTGGATAACGCATCCATGATGGAGACGAGCTGCGTCTGGAAGGAGAAGGCTGTGGACATGTTGCTCGTTGTTCTTACGTGACGAGTGCAATTCACGAAGGCGAGTTGCCACTCTCAGAATTCCTTCCAGTTGACCACAACAAATGTACTTTAAACCGTGTTGGGCTAGAGACACAGTACAGGCTTGTACTTCCACTTAAAACTCAAGTCGTTGAAGTGCGACCCTTAGCTCCGTCTAGCGGTGAGGCGGACACATAGCAGTCATACAAAACGCAAATATTTAGCTGAAATATTTGTATATATTAGGCTACTTGATAGGCGACAGCATTATCTGAATGTGGTAAGTTCTAACTAAAGGTCATTTTTGCTTTATTTTATCAGCATCCGGTAGCTACTTTATCGGGACTTCATTGCCCAGAATGCATTGCGGTATTGCGAAAGTAGTGATTGGCTAATGAGTCGTCGTTTCAGGAACTAGTGCGTGGAATTAAACTCTTTTTTCCGACTGAAAACCTGCTTGACCATCTGCTGTTTTGATTTTTTTTATAAAAGGTATTTAAAGTTATTTGCTTCTATGATCGAAAATAAATGTTGTGGTTGTTTATGGTTTTCAGATACTAACAATCGTCCATGTAATAAAATACAATGTGGCAGTTTTCATGACCTGCCTCTCTACTGAAGGATGGTTAAAGTAAATTTGCTTAGTGAAGTCTTTAATGTTTATTTAGCCATGGTTTTAGCTTTATCTTTTAAAGAAAATTATTTTCTAATCTATAACAATACCCCCTTATGTGCATTTGCACATAGCTGCAAAACTGTGTTATAGATGACCTCATTTTGTTTTGTTCATTTGTTTGTTTTTCTTTGCAGTGTTTTAATGGCTGGAAGAAGAGTTGTTGTCTTTCCCTCCTCAGCTGAGCTGGGTCCAGCATTGGCCCACCTGGTGACATCACGAGCTGAGAAGTCCATTGCTTCCAATGGCAGGTTCACCCTGGGTCTCTCAGGAGGGAGCCTTGTGTCCATGCTCAGCAAAGAGCTGCTTGCTCTGCCCCAGCTGGACTGTAGCAAATGGGTGGTTGGTTTCTGCGATGAGCGGCTGGTTTCTTTCACTGATCCAGAAAGCACATACGGCCTTTACAAGGTTAAATGAGTGGTTAATGAGTTAAAATAAATCTTCCTATGGCATTTGCTTTATTTCCAGACCTTTTTTTTTTCTTTTTCAGAGTCAGTTGTTTTCCAAAATCAACATTCCTGATAGTGGAATCTTGACCATTGACTCCTCTCTGCCAGTGGATAAGTGTGCAGAGGATTACACATGCAAATTGAAAGAGGTCCAAATCAATTCAAAGCTTTAACATTTTGGTGCTTTAGTAATTCTTTGAAGGGCATTACTTATTTCCATTTAAAATCACAGGCCTTCCCAGGAGATGACTTCCCTGTGTTTGACCTGTTACTGCTGGGTATGGGACCAGATGGACACACTTGTTCTCTTTTTCCAGACCATCCCCTTCTAGAGGTGAGGGCTGGTTTGACACCAGAGATTTTTGTTGTAAAATGTATTTCTTTGTATTTGTTGTTTATAGGGTATGGACTGCTGGTTACAAATCTCAAACTGAACCTCATTTTTCATATATTTCTTCATAGGAATCAAACTGTCTTTTAGTCTTTTTTACAACCCTATAGGGCTTAATTTCTCGAGGCTTTATTAAGTTCCTTTTAATGCCTTTTTTTTTATAATTCCTGTAATTTCGGTAATTATTTGTCTAGTATCTTATACAGTGTAAAAGTAGAGTGTGAACGAAAAGATGATGCAACTCGCACATCCTGCCTTGATTACAGACTGACTTCTTTAAATTGAAGTTTAATTAGTAGTGGTTTAGAGCTATTGCTCTGTACTTTGTGAATGCTTTTAACATACATTTAAAGTATTTGTAGATCATCAACATCTTTTCCACAGATGTGCTGTGGAAATGTGCTCCTAGAACCACTGTTCCTATCTTCTAACTGTTCTCGGTGTTGGGGTTAAATTTGGGAAATTATACTGTTGAACTAAAGTGACTAAAAATTAAAGCCACCTCTAAACCTCTCCAAATTCAGCTTCTCACTAAAACTGATGACACGTCTCACTTTCAACAGAAGTGAAATGCTTTACATGAAACACTTTTCAGTAAAACTGAAAGGAATACATGTTTTTCACTAATTTGTTTTTAATTGCCAGAAAAATATGAAGGTTGAAATAATTAAGCCAGGAATAACGAAAATTAAAAGCTGTTAGAACATAATTTGTAGTAAATATATTTAGTCAGATTGATGTATATTTATTTTACAGTAGTATCTCTTTTTGTATTCAATATGTAGGAAAAACAGAAGATTGTGGCTCCCATCAGTGACTCTCCAAAACCACCACCACAGCGCGTCACTATGACTCTCCCTGTAGTGAACTCTGCACGCTGTGTGGCCTTTGTCTCAACAGGTGGAAGTAAAGCTGCTGTTTTGAAGGTGATGGTCAAGAATAGTTCTTAAATATGTACATTTAAGCATCAGACATCAACCAGGATTTTATTGGATATAAGTATAATTTCTGATATATGTGCCATTATTAAGAGCCAATGCATTTACTTTCTTGCATAAAAATGCCTTGTCTGATATGATAATTCAAATAACACTTGGGATAGCTTTCTGACATAAACTATCTCTCTGCCTATTACCAAATACAATTTAGGTTTCTGACAGTAAATTAACAGTACTCCTGAAAAGTAGTAATAAATGCATTGGACAGGTTGTAACACTTATTTTTGTAATCATGCTGTTGGATTTTGTTGCAGGATGTTCTGGAGGGTGGAAAAGCTCCAGCGTACCCAGCAGCTCGTGTCCTCCCAACCAGTGGTGAACTGTTTTGGCTCATTGATGAACCTGCTGCTACTGCCTTGACTATCCAAGTTGAAAGGCCGGGTGCAGAAGCCAAACTTTAAAGCTCCTGGTCTGATGATGAATTAGGATACCAACACTGTTTATAAGGAAGTACTGCATTGGTGACATGTTGCACTAGGGTGCATAGATAAATAAAAAAAATATGCTTTTGTAACTTAGTACTTTCAGTGTGTGTATAAATGTAATTTGCATTGGGATGTCTAACCTAATCTTACTTAAGAACACCAATTAAAATACAACCCATTTCTTACTGTTATTATTTTGAATGCATAAATACATTTTAAATGTCTTACACTTAAATTATATCAAAGCATAATTTGATTAACCTGCTAGCATAACTGTAGAAATGCTTTCATTAATGCCTATTTTGTCTTTTTTCGTTCAGTGTTTCTCTATCTGTTTAAAGTCGTGGGGAAGTGGCTGTTCGTACGGTTACAGTTACGAATTCTCCCAAGTGGTGCACGACTTTACAGGAGTCAATTAGGTGAATGTGATTGGTCGATTATCAAGGGGGCGGGATTGTTGTGGCAGAAGTGTTGCAAGCAAATTGGTTGTGGCCGGTTTGTCGGAAGCATCTTGCTAACCAGTTAGCAACATAGCGCTAGTAGGTTCACAATGGGAAATTACATTGGGACCAAGTAGCACTTAAAGGGGAACGCTGTTCTTTTTTTTTTACATTGGGCCCTTGATTTTACGTTATAACATCATGTTCTACTTACCCGTATAAGTTTTGTGTCATTTGGAGCCATTCTGAAAATATTCTGTTCGGTTATATCCAGGTAACATCTTCCTATGGGCAAAGACTTGAAAGCACAACTAAACTGTTCATAATTTATTCTTTATGGCACGCCAGCATTCATAACATGTAGGCGAATCACTGTCCCCCAGACATCCGCGGTTATATTTTTTATATTTATATGTTTTTAAAACAAAGTGAGGCCTGTATGATGTCATCCGCGCATGCAGACTGGAGTCGTAACAGGAAGCCCGGGCCACAGGCGGCTACGCTCTACCCCTTCTATTCATTCAGCTAGCTAATCTGAATCGTTCAATTCCATTTGGTGAGCGATATCATCTGTGGTAGTAGGACTAGACATCTTTCAGGCATGTGAGTAAAACTAGCTGCAGTTCAGCGGACAGGAAGAATGAACGGTAGCTGGCGTGCACGGATGACGTCAGACACGCACCGCTTCGTTTTTAAAAGATATAAATATAAAAAATATAACAGCGGATGTCTGGGGGACAGTGATTCGCCTACATGATATGAATGCTGGCGTACCATGACGAATAAATTATGAACAGTTTAGTTTGTGCCTTCAAGTCAATCGCCCATAGGAGGACGTTACTTGGATATAACCTAACAGAATATATTCAGAACAGCTCCAAATGACACAAGACTCATATGGCTGAGTAGAACATGATGTAATGACGTAAAATCAAGGGCCAAATGTAAAGAAACCGGCGTTCCCCTTTAACAACGACACTGTCAAGGAACGCCATGGACAGCGGATACATGCAGGAGGAGGAGACTTTTGTGTCAGAGGTCGTGAATGAGTCTCCTCCGTCATACATTTTTTATTTAGAGGAGAAAAGCTGAGACGAAGATGTTGTGGAAGAGGACACCAGGGCGGCAGAAGCTAGGTTTGGTGTAGAAGGCTTACAGCCATACATGTTTGAGCCCTTGCCTCGCAATGCTGCCGGTTCTGTTAGCTCTACGCCTGCCGAAGACACAGACGTCCATCCCCGTGAACACTGGGACGGAACTCAATGGTAAATGATTATTTCATCCGTTGCGTATATTAGCTGCGACATATGATTCAAGATGCTATAACCGAAAAAATTTGATTGACAGATGACAGTTGATATATGATTGGCCGAATTTAGGTGTTCAAGCTGACGTATAACTAACTGCATAAGATAACGGGAAAAAAACACAGATTTTAAGACAGGATTTTTTTTTTTTTTTTTATAGAAATGTTCTAACTTTAACTATATGGTCTGATAAAGAGTACATTATACGTTACACGTTTAAGCCAGAATGATTGGAAATTTAAATATGACTTTTAATATGATTGCAAAACATCTTCAGATATTTTCCGTTGTATCTAACTAACCAAACAAGCATGTTGCTGCCCTAATGGTGATTGCCTAAAGTGATCCAAAATGTTATCTACCAAAAAAAAAAAAAAGTCGGTGATGTGTTTGTTTCCCCTTTAAGATCAGGCCACATCCCACTTTAAAGCTCAACATCAGGATCTTCTGCACAGACTCTGCTTTATTTGGAATGGGTGCGAAACATCAATTGATCCTTCTTTATAATTTCCAAAGAGCGCAGTAAAACATCAAATAACACGCCGGTTGTTTTTGCAATGAAAGGGGTTGCCTTCCTCGCCGTGGTGCTCCTCCTGCTCCTCACCTCCTGCTCCTCTGTTCGGGGGTACTTTGCTGAGGAGCGCTGGAGCCCCGAGTCTCCGCTCCTGGCCCCTCGGGTTCTTCTTGCGCTCATCTGCAGAAACTCTGAGCACTCTTTGCCCTATTTTTTAGGAACTATAGAGCGACTTCGGTATCCCAAGGACCGTATGGCTCTCTGGTGAGTTGTTATATAAAAAAGGGTTAGATCAGGATAAATATGTCTGCAAATTGGGAAAGAAAAATGGGGGAAGACTTGCATCAGTGGGGTTTATGGAAGCATTATCAGAATATGTCGCGCAGTTACAGGATTGAACTAAACTACCTGCGTTTCAGTGTGCACCATCAATAAGATTATCTATCCTTTTTTTTCTTTTAAAACGCGCATTAATGCGACCTTAAAGGAATAGATCAGTCAAAATGGACACACCTGATCAGGCTTCATTTGCGATACTTTGATTTGTAAACGTGGAGGGGAGGGGACGAGATGAATGTGGCCACGAGGGGAGCTGTTTGATTTGGTTTTTCAAATCCAAACTTTATTTCTGCACTCCACTTCCCTATAAGTTAATATCTAGAGCCAAACTCTCAAAGAGCCTCATAGGCATTCAAGCATGTGACCAATTACTATACTTTATTTTTTATGAAAAAATAAAATTTAGCACATCTAAAATATATATGTTTATCTATGTAAAATAATTTTGTAATTCCTACATGATTATGTAGCCATTCTTTTACATTAATGCATATCTTCAAGCCATTTTTAAAGGTATTTCACTCTACACCATCCAGTTATTTGAGGGAAGCACATCTTTCAAAATTAACTTAGATATTGCAAACTCACATTCAAGGTCATTAAACATCTGTCTGCCATTCTTGGTGGGAATAAGGAGGGGAGTGCTCATATAAAACCAAGTAAATAACATGTTTTAACAGCCCACCCAGGCTCATCGTTTCAGTGGCTCATCTTTGCAGATAACCCTGGAGATTCAGTGTGCCGTTCTATTCTCATGCAGTTTCTCAACTTCTTCTTTTTTTTTTTTTTTGCAGAGGGGTAAGATTTGCTGAAGATGTAAAACTTTGGCATAAAGATTGTTTGATTGTTTAGTTTTAGATGCTTTGCAATCAGTTTGTGATGTAAACATTACATGTTCTTTCCATTTGGCCAAATGCAGCTGCTTGAATCTGAGCCAAAAAACTCCAAACCAACTCAGAATTATAACTCATAAAACTGTCATGTAAATCTTGACTGTGTGTGATATCAGTAAAAATAGACTAGATAAAAGAAGTACAATCTATGTGAATTTGTGTTAAGAGTACATTAGCGTCACAAGTAATAGTTTTGGGTTTTTTTTTTTATTTTCCCTGTCCTATTTTCTTTTCTTTTTTTTTTTTTTTTTTTTTTTTTTTGTTTTTTTTTTTTTTTTTTTTTTTTTGTTTTTTTTTTTTTTTTTTTTTTTTTTTTTGCTAAATTTGTTTAATCTGTT